>NW_023222124.1:0-698 GCF_002007445.2 Ailuropoda melanoleuca | reverse complement strand
CCCCCCCCCCCCCTTTTTTTTTTTTTTTTTGATAAATTGTTTGTTCTCTTATTTCTTTCCTAGATCTTGAACTCCCAAATGTCTTGTCATTTTCCCCTGTGACTTCTTATTCTCTTGGGGTGTCAGCCCTCTTGGCTTTATTATAAGCCTGGAGAAAGGGTAGAAGCTACAGTCCTACACTATGCCTGTCAAAGTGAGTTTAAAATCATCTTTGGAACAAGAATTCAGGTCCAAGAACTGGTATTCCCATTGAGTCTCAGCTCCACTTCTGACAGGTGGCCTTGCCCATCAAAGGACACAGTAACTGCCGTCCTATTTTCCAAGTGCTCCTTCCCAAGGTTGACATTTTTGGCTCCTGGGGTTGGGGTTGGGCTTGTGGGAGGCAGGACCAAGCTAGCCACCTGTTCTCTATCCCTAGCTGAACTGCATTTGTGGATGCTGCCACCTCCCCTTTGTGTTCACTTCCCCTTGATGCTTTCCAGGAAAGCAAAGATCCACCCAGCTTGCATGGAGAGAGAGAGTGGAACACACCAGAAAGCTCTTCCACAGCCTGTTCTCTCACTTGGCTCCTGGCCCTGCTCCCCCTTGGGTCCCCGTTTTCTTCCTTCACCACAACCCTACCAAATTCCAGTTCCCCAAAGGTCTTTCACAATTTTGTCCTCAGTTCTGAGTTCCCTCAACCTCCTTCTCTCTTCTGT
>NW_023222123.1:0-698 GCF_002007445.2 Ailuropoda melanoleuca | reverse complement strand
CTGAAAACTTGCTTCCAGAGTTTCCAGCAGCCTTACCAGGTGAGTAAAGAATGTCACTCCCTGGCAAGTGCAGGAACCTCCAGATATGTTGGGGACTTCAAGAAGAGGAACTTACCCAAGTCTACAGTTATTGCAGGCATGTCTGATAGCAAGTGATTGGCTTGGCTTCTGGCCTAGAGAGGCTACTGAAAGTTCAATCAAGATTCCTTATGAATAGTTCGAGCAGAGCAGATTTTAGAATTATATGGTCAATTACTATTCCAGCTGAGCTTATGTAAATAATTCAGACAAGTTTGTGAAATAGGTCTTGTGTTGAAAATGAATTAGTCTTGACATGGCTATCTCTGGAAATAAGGGTGAATTTAGAGAAATATTATGTTTCAATAAGACACCTTTGCAGATGTTAAATTCTAGTTCTGATTGTCTTTGAAATTTGGTGTTTGCCTAAGCTAGAAAACTTGAGGTAAAATTCTGGAAAATTGCTACAATAGCTCATATACAGATACACTTTGTGCTTGTTATCCTGTCAGGATAATAACAGGAACCCTGGATGTATAATTATTTCACCAGCTTGGAAATGGAATGGGTCCCTCAACAATTGTATAATTCAGCTATCATCTTGAACAATTCTCTGTGGTTGGGATAATAAAATTGTTCCTTAAAAAAATATTCCATGGTATATATGGACCACAACTTCT
>NW_023222122.1:0-698 GCF_002007445.2 Ailuropoda melanoleuca | reverse complement strand
TTTTTAGATTATATATATATATATTTATATATATTTATATATTTATATTATATGAAGTGGCTACACTATTCCAGGTCTTAAACTTTAATGTATACATGACTCACCAGGGGATCTTATAAAATGTAGATTTTATTCATTTATTTTTTTAGTTTCAGGAGTAGAATTTAGTGATTCATCACTTACATATAACCCCCAGTGCTCATCACAAGTGCCTTCCTTAATTCCCATCACCCATCTAGCCCATTCCCTACCCACCTCCCTTCTAGCAACCCTCACTGTGTTCTCTATAGTTAAGAGTCCCTTTTATGGTTTGCCTCCCTCTTTTTTCCCTTCTTTCCCCTATGTTCATCTGTTTTGTTTCTAAAAGTCCACATATGAGTGAAATCATATGGTATTTATCTTTCCCTGACTAACTTATTTTGCTTATTTGCTTAGCATAATACACTCTAGCTCCATCCATGTCATCACAAATGGCAAGATTTCATTCTTTTTTATGGCTAAGTATTATTCCATTGTATATATACCACATTTTCTTTATCCATTTATCAGTTGATGGACATTTCATCTCTTTACATAGTTTGCCTATTATTGATAATGCTGCTATAAACATCAGGGTGCATGTGTCCTTTCAAATCAGTATTTTTGTATCCTTTGGGTAAATACCTAGTAGTGCAATTGCTGGGTCATAGGGTAGTTCT
>NW_023222120.1:0-698 GCF_002007445.2 Ailuropoda melanoleuca | reverse complement strand
GGGCCCTTCTTTCTCCTACCAGCTACACAGGAAAATATCAACATATTAAAGCTAAAAGACAGTACGTTGATCTCCATTTTTATAATGTTTAGCCCATCCTTTTTTCCCACCCATATAGTTTGTACTCCTTTTGAGCTTCTCCTTTAAAAAAATAAGGAGGTAAATAAGGTCCATTTATAAGATTAGGGAAAAAATGACCAGGAATTAATATGTATAAATCACTGGCCCCTTTCTCAAAGAATCTTCCTGATGTTTGTTTTTCAAAGTGTTACCCCTTTCCTACTTCTGGAATTCAGTGAACATCACTCTAATACTGACAGACCTAAGGCACCATTGGCAAAAGACTTAAATAGCTCAAGGATGTCAGGGAGTCACAGACTGACATTAATCAGGATGTGAGACATGATTCCAGGAGGCTTCTATCAACACAAAATAGGGATAAGCTATATGTGCATGTGGCTTATGTAATCAAAGGTAATAGCGGGCAGAGTATGATTATGCTATAAGAATGATTGATGTCACAGAAGTCTAGCAGAAAGCTGTAAATATGGTGGGGAGGGTATCTAGCTACAGACTTGTCTGACATTGTGCAACAGGAAAAATGAATGGTAGGATATTATCAACATTGTATAAGTGTGTGAATATATGGCATGACTAAGTATGTGTGTGTGTGTCTGTGTATGAAAGAGAGAGAGAGA
>NW_023222119.1:0-698 GCF_002007445.2 Ailuropoda melanoleuca | reverse complement strand
TTAAAGATAGGAATTCAAATATTTTCAGCGGTGAAGAATATGGAGGCTACAGATGGCCCGTGGTGCTTGATTTAACCTTTTCAACATCCATCTGTATATATTTGCATGTACTGCATGCTGTGCTATCACAGGCACCAATATTGTTCTTCTCCCACACTATTTGCTTTTTGACAACTCTCATTTTACATGCAGACCAAGACTATAGTTTGCAAAATAAATAAATAAATAAAAAGTACTCTTTTTGTTAAAAACCCAAACTTAGCACTAGTTAGAGGGGCCCTGACTGCTGTTCTCAAGGTACAGTTAGAATCTTTGAATGTTCTAAAGGAATGTCCTAAGAATATCCTAGTGCTGTCTCTTCATTCTATGGGGAAGGGCTGCTGCAAATTTAGATAGAACAGGTTTGCAGGGCCAGTGGGGTTTCCTCAGGAAGCCTTGTGGGAAGGCAGCCATTTAGGAGATGAGATGTTCCAGCTGCAAAATGGTCAATATCTGGAGCTATGATCAGTGTCAGAGAGGCAGAGAGGACACTGATCTATTTTGCATAGAGCAAGGATTACGCTGGTCATTGTGCTGGCTCTGACACATACTGGTTATTGGCACATACTGGCTCTAGTTATAAATTTCATTAAAATTTGTGTGAATCTCTTAAAACATTCTCACATGGTTCTTCAAACATATTGAATGAGAAAAGGAAA
>NW_023222118.1:609-1154 GCF_002007445.2 Ailuropoda melanoleuca | reverse complement strand
GTGATGATAGTGCTATGACGGTCCCTGTACGGTGTTGTTTCTGACGGATGTGTTTTGGGCCTTTTCGTTCCGTTGCCGCCGGCAGTTTTGTCAGGATTTCCCCAGGGAGCAAGCATATCTTTGGAAGCGGGTTTTGTCCGAATTGTCTTTCTCAGTGCTGTGTTCGTCGTGTTTCACTCACGGTACCAAAGCACCTTGATTCCTGTTCCAACTTCCATAAGGCCGTCGTCTTTCCCCTCACACTTTGTTTCTTGGTTCTAAGGGCTGGATCCTCCCCAGGCCCCTACACCCAATGTGGAATCGGGGTCCCCAGTGAAAAGGCTGCTGTTCGCTGGAGGTGTTTTCCTGGACGCTCTGCTTTATTACCAATGAGAAGGGCGCTGAGTCCTCGAAAATCCTGAACCTTTTCATTCATGCTCCCTTACTCACGAGAGATGATGATCGTTGATAGTTCCCTGGACTGTGTGATGTCTCAGAGACCACTATGGGGCCCTCGCGTCAGGATTCCGCGACCACTTTCCCTCAGGTTTCCCTATTCACTAAGG
>NW_023222118.1:0-230 GCF_002007445.2 Ailuropoda melanoleuca | reverse complement strand
CAATGAGAAGGGCGCTGAGTCCTCGAAAATCCTGAACCTTTTCATTCATGCTCCCTTACGAGAGTTGATCGTTGATATTTCCCTGGACTGTGTGGGGTCTCAGAGACCACTATGGGGCACTCTCGTCTGGATTCCGCGACCAATTTCCCTCAGGTTTAACTATTCACGAAGGGTGATGATAGTGCTAAGACGGTCCGTGTACGGTGTTGTTTCTGACGGACATGTTTTGG
>NW_023222117.1:0-698 GCF_002007445.2 Ailuropoda melanoleuca | reverse complement strand
GAGCTCCTAGGCAGAGCCTGAATGGTCTGGGCTGAGATCAGCCTAACAGCTAAACTGTTTTACAGAAGAAACCAACAAAACTGGAGTGGTTAGAAGAAAAGGCCCTGGAGAGGAAGAGTAAGGGGCAGAGGCCATGCGGCACAGCGCACAGCTGAATCGCAAACGTAAGGGAGGTCTGAAGAGTATCTCTCAAAGGCAAGGGTTGCCAATGAAATTTAACTGGACCTTCAATTTTAATTTCAGGTGAACAAGCAATAATATTTAGTATAAATATGTCCCAAATGTAGTTTGGGACATACTTACACTTTTTAAAAATTTCACTGTTTCTCTGAAGTTCAAATTTAACTGGGTGCTCTCTATTTTTAGGTGCTGAATTTGGCAATCCTACCCAGAGCAGAAATGATAAATATTTTAAGAATTTCTGTCTGAGACACTTTTCCAATGAAGACATACAAATGGCTAACAGACACATGAAAAAATGTTCAAAATCACTAGCCATCAGGGAAATTCAAATCCAAACCACACTAAGATACCATNGAAAGGGGATCCCTCCTACATTGTTGGTGGGAATGCAAGTTGGTACAGCCACTCTGGGAAACAGTGTGGAGGTCCCTTAAAAAGCTAAAGTTGAGCTACCCTATGACCCAGCCATTGCACTACTGGGTGCTTACCCCAAAGATACAGACGTAGTGAAGAGA
>NW_023222116.1:0-698 GCF_002007445.2 Ailuropoda melanoleuca | reverse complement strand
CATCTTTATACTCCTGGAAGTAAGTTTGTCTCCCCGTGGTAAACACATATATAGATTTAATATAATCCTGGATTGCTATTTGTAATTTAGGATTTTGCATCTTTATTCATATGTAAAATTGGTCTCCAGTTTTCTTATCTCTTTCATTTCAGTTTTGGTATCAGAGTTAACTGAAGAGTTTTCTGTCTTTTTCTAATCTCCAGAATAAATCAACTAACAGAGAAATGAAATTGTCTATTACTTGAAAATTTGAAAGAACAAACATAAAATAATCTAGGACTAGCGCTTCTGTGGAGTAAATCCTAAAAATTTCCAGTGTGTTCTATGGTTACTGAATTATCAGTACAGTCACCTGAGACACCTAATTCACATTTTTCTAGGAAGTCAATTATTTCCATTTATGTTTTATAATTTATAGATTAAAAACTGTATATATTTTTATATTATTATCTTCTATACTTGCAATTCCATCACCATTTTCATGCCTAATGTTCTGTATTATTTTTTTCTTTGGGTTTGCCTGGATGGGTCTATTTTATTGTCATATTCAAAGACAGAGTTAGTAGCTTTATTTTTATCAAACATCTACCAGATGAGTTATTTATTCATGACTTGTTTACTTAGTAATTTACTACTTTCTAGAGTTTTCTTTGTTTTGTTTTGTTTGTTTGTTTTTAAGAGAGAGAGAGAGAGAGAGA
>NW_023222115.1:0-698 GCF_002007445.2 Ailuropoda melanoleuca | reverse complement strand
ATATACTTCTGCAGGTTTGAGGTCATACACGGTCTCAAGTGGCCAAAGTCAAGGTGTGAGAAGGCTGTGCTGCTTCTGGAAGCTCTAGAGGAAAATCCACTTCCTAGTCTTTTCCAGATTCTAGAGACTGCCCGCTTTCCTTGGCTCCTGACCCCTTCCAACCTCTTCAAAGCCGGCAGCTGCTGACGGAGCTGATTTACATCACATCACCCCGATCTTGCTTCCATGGTGCCATCTTTCTCTGACTCTTCCATTTTTCAGAGCTCTTGGAATGACTGGGCCCTTTTGGGTAATCTCCATCCTTTACAGAAGAATAAATTGAAGTTCAGAGAAAGTGAGGACTCTTGCCCAAAGTCACTGGCTAGCCAACAAATGGAGAAGTGGGCTCTTTGTTAGATCCACTTCAGTAAATCTTGCCTTAGATTCTTGGGTGGGATCAAAGGAAAATTTGGAATGACAAAGCAGTTTCTGCTTTTAAGGAAGGACGGCAAAGCCCCCGATGGTGCCTCTCTACTGGACTGTGCCAGAACTCTAATGGAAGGCATTAGTCAAATTGGAAACAGGCTGTTCTCATTAACCACAGAGAAAACCCCATTTCACGCCCAGATAGAAAGCATCCCGCTATTCTCATCAAACCCTGCTCTCCTTGCTTGGATTCATTCCCCCAACCCCTACCTCTGGGGGCGTTCACAACTCAG
>NW_023222114.1:0-4579 GCF_002007445.2 Ailuropoda melanoleuca | reverse complement strand
TGGGTGGGGGTGAGGAGAGAGGGAGGGAGGGAGGGAGGTCCCCATCACAGGTCAGAGTGGGGAAGGGTGGAGAGTGGTGGGTCTCCTGGGTTGCAGGGGTGGGGAGTGTCTGTCACGGGGAGCATGCTCGTTTGGATTTCCATGAGTCTGCCCGCTGGAGTTGTGCACACAGTGGTGCTGGGTGGAGGCTCTCAGTCACAGGACGGGGCACCTCACCTCTGCATGAGACGCCAGTCCCATCGATGGTCACCTTACACACTGCGCAGACTGGTGGCTTCTTCCGGAAGACCTTCTCCCGGAAGCTGTGTGGCTCAGCTTTCCTAGGCTGGGGTGGAGGGACACGCAGGCGGAGGCGTCAGTCCTCAGCGAGCCTGTCTCTGGGACTGGGCCAGGGTCTTAGCACTGCCTGGTTTCTTTCTCCCTCCGTCCTGATACAGCCCCCACGCTCCTAAGACGCACTTGGCCACCCCTGTTTTTGGGCCGTTGTGGGGCCTGTCCTTGATGGTGTGTGGAATCGGTCCCCTGGCCTCACTCCAGCCAGGTCACCTTGTCTCTGAGGTATCACTCGGGCCTCTCATATGGCCCTGGTGTGTGAAACCCTCGTGGTCACTGCATCCCCAAGCCCTAGAGCTTTCCTCCTGGTTGGGGGGTGCTCTCTGACTTTCCTCTATAACGGCTCCCCGTTTCTCCTCCCATGTGCCCTCCGCAGATGAAGGTCCCTGTGGAGAGCGAGCAGGAGGGGGTCCAGACATGAATGTGGGATGTCAGTCACGCAACACCCAGACTGACCTGGCACGAGTGGCCTCAGCCAGTCCTACTCCCCTGGCTCCTGCTGTCCCCACGCTCCAGACAGCTGACATGCCCTCCTCCCCCTTCTGTCAGAACAACATGTTTACTCATTGTGCATTGAGGCGGCAGGCAGCAATTGTGTAAGGAGGGGGTGGGAACGCTGGAGGGACAGGCAGACAGAAGCAGGACACTGAGGGAAACATTTAGCTGCCTTGCTACTTCTGGATGTACTGAGCATCCTGTCACTTGAGGAGGTTCGAGTGGGGTTCCAGCATGGAATGGGAGAAGGGGTGGACTAGATGCCCTGTTGGGCCCCTCCCTACCCAGAGTGCAGTGAGGCAGGGATGCCCCATCATGGCCCTCACTCTGTGGGTTCCCACTCCCCACTGTGGGTTCACCTCACTCGTCCTCTCTCTGGGGACTGTTGCGTCCTCTCCCTTTTACCCACATTTCTCCTCCCTCAGGAGTTCAAATTCCTGCCCTCCCGCCCCCAATAATATTGTCTCACGTTGCCCTGAGCTGCTGCTTTTTGGGAGTAAGGCTGAGAAAATATGGGGAAATGGAGTGATAGGCCTCCAGGCCCCCCATCCTGGGGACCCAGGCAGCACTTTTGGTCTCTTGGCTGTCCTGAAGCAGCTGGATTAAACCCCACCTGAGGTCTCTGGTCCAACCTTGGCGGACCCATTAGGAGAGCCGGGTGCATTTTGGCATTAACAGCATGCACAGATGATGTCAAGGGAAAGCAAAGCCCTGGTGTCTAAAGCACTTCTGAGACCTGGCCGCCACCCCCCTCCCTTTGCCACTTCCACCCCATTTTCCCCAAACTTCTTAGCTCAGGGAAGGGGCCTGATCTCTTAGCCCTGCTCCCGGGCTCCAGGGTAGTACCTGGAAAAGTGCTACATGAAGTATACCTGAGTGCAGGTTGAGGGGCGAGGACCCCCAGGGTTGGGCTGAGTTAGGGCAGGGCAGTTGGAGCAGCCAAAGTAGACACCAGGTTCTGCTCTAATCCGAACTGCTGCTGCTCACGCCACAGCCCTGGCCACTCCAAAGAGGCAGAGTAGTGAGGGCATGCGGGGCATGCGGGGCATGCGGGGCAGGGGGAAAAGGGTCTGGCCTGAGTCCTCGTCCCCTCCCCCACTGCCCACACCTCCTCCCCTGCCCCTCCTCTGCCCAGCCAGCGGGCACTCCTACCCTGCTGCTGGCCCGGCTGCTGTCCCTCCTCCCCAGGGCTCTGAGCAGCCTCTCCACGGGGCCGCTGGACTTCATGATGTCCGGCGGGCTGGGGTGCCGACTGCGGGCCTGAACAATGCTGGGGCCCGGCCCGGGGCTTCCTGGAAGCGGCCTGGCGGAGGCAGCTGCTTCCCCTGGGTGGAGGGCAGGCTGTCTGGCTGGTGTGAGGAGAAGCCCAGCCCTGGCAGTGGAGGGAGTGCAGGCGGGAAAGGGGCAGGTCGCTGCTCCAGGAAGTGGGGGGGGGGAGGATGTGGGGGAGGCCAGGAGATCAGATTCCCAGGATCTACCCTGCTGGGAGGGTCAGCCCAGGATCTTTTGCCCCCCAGCCCCCTGGCTCTGGAGCTGCCCGATGCCCAAGGATCCAGCCTATGCAGGGATCTGCAAGGATCCTGAAATCCAGCCCTCCGTGGGGCGGGGTGAGGGTGGGGGGGGGAGGATTAAGGTCTCAGGGCAGGGCTCAAGGGCCAGCGGGGAACACTGTGTCCCTGGCCTGGCCAGCCTCCCAGCCTGAACTCTCAGGCTCTCAGGGGACCTCTGGTGGGGAGGAAGAGGGAGCTGGGAATCACTCACTACTCCAGCCAGCCCTGAATTAGGAGTGCATCCTGAGGGACAGGGAAGATAAACCGAGGGCCAGCTCCTATCCTCAGTTTCACTGGTTATGAAGTAGGAAAAGGAGAGCACGCACAGCCTCCCCCCTTTCCTCCCATACACACTGGAAGGCCTAATTCCAGCCACAAGATAGTTCTGCCCACAGGAGTGATCCATTCTCCTGCTCCAGCCCAAGGCGCGTGAGGCCTTTCTCCTGAGAGCACCCCAGCAGCTCTGCTCCTGACAGTCCGTCGTCCACCCCTCCCACTCCCTCGCACTCCCATTCCTTGGCTTCTTCCAGCCAGACCACCCAGATCCCTAGCCCCTTTTCCCAGCCCTGCTATGTAGGCCCTCCACCCAGGCCCTAGGGTTGGACCCTATCTCCCCCTCCCCCCAACCCTGCCCAGGCTGAGTACTACCTTCATGGCTCTCCTAGCTCTGCTCTCCTTCCTCAGCAGCTGTCCCAGGGCCTAAGGACTGGACAGGAGGCCCCCTCCCAACACATACTCCACCCCCCTCCGTGGGCCTCCTGCCTCCCTCCTGGGAACATGGCCAACTTCCTGTCCCGGGAGTCAAGGGAAGGAGGTGGATTGGGGCCTTGGAAGTGGTGGGGGGGAGTAATCTTCCAAAAATATATGGGGTTAAGGGCCAGAGGGTCCTCAGCCCCAAGCCTTGGACAGCAGCCCTTTGACTGGCTGGAGCTGTCACTTGAAAGAATGTGGAAATGTGCCTCCCCTCATTTGCATGGTATTTACTGAATGTACCAGAGCTCAGGCTTCTCCCACCAGGTCCTTAGACTTGCCTCTCCCTCCTTCATGCCCAAGGGACTGGTCTAATCCTGCCTTCTCTGAGATGAGCCCCCTTATGCAAGCCCACTTGGGACACTTCTTTGGACCTGCCTGGCACTGGCCTGGGCTGAGGCTTTGCCTTTGAAGCTCTAAGCCTCCTTGCAGGTCAGGAAGTCTGTCCCCAGAGTACCTTGGCCAGGGAGGTATCTCTGTGGCTAGGCTTAGGCCCCCAGCATGTAACTGGAGAGGGGCACTGGCTCTGCAACCCACTCCCATTCCATCAACCCTGGCCGGGTCCCAGGACATTCCAGGCCCCTGGCCAGTGTGGGCAACTGGGCCTGGCCCGGTCCAGTTCATAGCAGAGCTTCGGGGAGGAGGAGTGCTGTGGTGGGTGGGTAGGTCGGGGTGGACTGTCTCTGCTCCTTTTGCACATACGTTGACCAGGACCCCTTGAGCATTCTTCTTTCTACACCTGCTGCCCCCAGAGGGGCTGAAAGGTCCCCTCACCTGGTAGTTACCTCTGGGGGGACTCACTAAGCCCTGTGTTGGGTGGCCAGGGAAGCATGGCTTTGAATCTCTCCCCACTCCCCGGACCGCCTCCTGAAGTGAGATGGAGATGGGATGGCCAGGAGGGAAAGGAGCTCACGGGGCAGGCCTGGAAGACATGGCCAGACCCCCTAGGATCCTCGCTCTCCTCCTGCCTGGAACATTCTGGAGCCTGTCAGTCTCTCCCCCAGCCTGGCCCCCTCTCACTCCGAAGCCTTGGGTTTGTTTGGAGAAACCCCTCCACCCACACTCCCCCTTCCTGGAAATAGCTGTGGTTGGATGAGAGGCTGGGAGCCCAGCCGCGGAGGAGGGGTGAGGCCCCGGGAAGGAGAGAGGGAGGAGAGGCGGGATATATGAGTGCGCCTGGAGGGATCTGGAGAATTGAGGGGAGAAGCAGAAGGGGGGCCGAGGAGTGCGGCTGGAAAATCGAACCTGCCTCCGTCTCCCCAGAAGTGCAGTATTAAAGGAAAACCCTCGCACACTCCCGCGCCAGGCCGGAGCGCGGCCACCAGTTCCCGCCCAGGTCCCCGGCTCGCGTGTGGGGGCAACGTGTGCCCCGTGGCGGCCAGTGCGCCCAGGACGCGCGAGGGCGGGACGGCAGTGTGACCGCGGGCCGCGCCCCGCCCCCGGCCCCCTTT
>NW_023222113.1:0-698 GCF_002007445.2 Ailuropoda melanoleuca | reverse complement strand
TACCAACCAACCAAACAACAAAACATGATATCAAAATACCTATTATAAACATGGTCTATATGCCCAAAATTCTATAAGACATCAATATTAAAAGAGAAAATGAAAGGAGTCTATAAAAAATCCAGTAGGGCTTCTAGAAATTATAACACTATCTGGAATAAATAATACATCTGATGAGATTATCAGCAGTTAGATACTACTGAAGAAATAACAAAACAATAGAAACTATCCAACAAGAAGCACAGAGAACAAAAGCCTGAAAAACAAAATAGGCAGGGATGATTGATTTGTGGAAGATATCAAGCCATCTTACCTATATGTGACTAGACTCTAGGAGAAACAGGAGGAGGAGAAGTAAAATATATATAAAATGAAAAAGAGTAGCCATTTTTTTCAGATTTTATGAAAATTATAAGACTGTCAATCCAAACTCAATGAAGTCCACCAATGCCAAGCAAAAAACATAAAGAAAGCTACATAAACCGACATTATATGCAGATTGTTGTAAACCTATAGTGGGAAAAAACTGTTAAAATTAGATACAGAGGGATAGAGGTAAGAACACCCACAATTTATTTGCCAGAAAATGAGTAAGACTAAAGACAACAGAGAAGTGTCTTTAAATCATTGACATAGAAGACAAAACAAAAACACAAACAAATAAAACCTTTCAACCCAGATTTCTAGACAGTGAAAAA
>NW_023222112.1:0-698 GCF_002007445.2 Ailuropoda melanoleuca | reverse complement strand
AAAAAAAAACAACAACTCGTCATTTCTGAGGCATAGAGAACGTAGCTTGTGTTCCTGTCCCAGCTCTACCCTTAAACACTGAGTGTTGCTCAAGTAGGCGTCCAGATACCTCTGAGCGGTGAGTTAGAAGCAGGTCACCTCCTCCTGGAGTCCCCTCCTCCTGGAGTCCCCTCCTCCTGGAGGCACGTCCTAAGTCGGATTGGCTATAGGTGCCCACGCTTTTTGCAAGTGGCTTAGTTCAGAGGTTCAGAGCTCGTCTCTGGACATGGGGTGTGGAAAGCAGGGATCACCCTGGGAGGCTGAAGGACTTGACCAAGGTCTGCAAGCTTGTGAGAGACACGGGATTTCAGGCCTCTTCACTCTGTGTCCATCTTTGGGTCAGAGTACGTATTCTTCACTGCAACATATCCATGGTTTGTGAATTTTACATTAGTGATGAACAGAGCAGGAGGTGTGGCCCTCTCTGATGGGCTGCGAACACATTGCCCGTGATGCTGTTCACCTGCTCACGGGACCAGCGGTGGTGCCAGCTGGGACCAGGGGACAAACCAGACTGTAACCTGCCGCTCAGGGTTTCAGGCCAGCCCCTTCTGCTTACTAGTCATGTGACCCACCTTTCAGCTCTAGCCTGTCCTCATCTTTAAATAAGGGGCTGTAGGGAGGATCACTCACTCATTCAACAGTTGCTTATTGAGTAT
>NW_023222111.1:0-698 GCF_002007445.2 Ailuropoda melanoleuca | reverse complement strand
CTCGTTATTCTTCCACTAAAACCATCTATCTTCCAGCTCTTCCTCTTCTCATCCCTCCACACCTCTCTCAACAGCTGCTCAATTGTTACCAATCAGATAATTGGGCTGATATGTCTTATTCCTCATAAATTCAGTTTCATCATCATAAAGTAAAACCTTTGAAGACAATATACTATGAAATGGAAATGATACTATTTGTTTCATCGCCATTTAATGATACCCTCCTTTAGTCCCATGTTACTTAGGAATGAATGCTGACAGCTTGGAAGATTGGATTAAGAGAAAGGCAGGTTTCAAGACGTCTATGGAATTGGCCTTGGTTGGAACGAGAGCTGACACAGCTCCTTGCAAACACAGGTCCGTCCAACTGATTTTAATTAGTATCATTTTCGTACCTTCATCCAAGTCCAGAGCACAGGACAGAGAGCATGCCACTGTTTCCAGGACAACCATATACAGTACATTAAGCTCTTATGCTCTCCCCATGCCCTCCTCTCTTTCTGGAAATGCAATAATTTATTTGAATAAATTCTGACTTTCCCCTCCCACTCCCAATAGCTAAACCAGTTTACCAACAAGTCAGTTATAATACTGAATATTTAACTTCTTTGTTACAAATGACAGACAAAATTGGACACATAATTCAGTCTTTTGGGGGTCATAAATAAGCAGAAAATACTGGTCCTGCCGCTTCCCAG
>NW_023222110.1:0-698 GCF_002007445.2 Ailuropoda melanoleuca | reverse complement strand
TCCCCCCCCCCCCCCGCCCCCAACAGGTTTGTTACCTGGTGTTTTGGAAGTTTTTAGGATAATTTGGCTTTGGTGATTCTTTTCTATACCAGATTTTTTCTTTGCTGCTGAAATCTGACTTGGCTTCACGATGTCAGACAATATTCTTTATATGAATAGGTGTGTTAAAAGTAAAAGGTATGTAGTTTTAAAAAAGTTCAGTTTCCAGGACGCATGGGAGTGCACTTTCCTTGCTTGGGCCAGTATTGTTTCCAGCGGCTCAGTTCTGCTGCCCCATGACAGGTCCTTTCCATGTTTTGGTGCAGAGCAAATGTTAGAAGATATTAGATCACTGATAACAAATTTCATATATAACTTTAGGATTCAGTGATCCAAGGTGTTGTAAACCAGTCGGCATTCGTTTTCTATTTGATGGTTTTCCCCTGCATCATTTCAGTTGAATTTAGATCTCGGCTTCTGCTAATATTAGTTGGCTTTTATTGAATGTTTTCCTACATTTTTGGTTGGCTCTTCTTTTTGTTTTCATTTTTCATTTTGTCTCTTTTCTTCTTTTAAAGTCCGCTCAAGAGCAAAAATGTAATAAAAACTTGTATTTGTAACCCCATGGGTGTAATAAATTCAAGCCTAAACAAGTTATATCTAATTATAGGACTGCTTTCTAGAGAGGATGTAGACACACTCTTAAAAATGATTGAAGT
>NW_023222109.1:0-698 GCF_002007445.2 Ailuropoda melanoleuca | reverse complement strand
CCAGGTCACCCAAAATATTTCTCCATAGAACTCTTCTTTTAAGTTCAAATACATTTTTTTCCCTGAAGCAATCATATTATTTTATCCAGATTCTACTTCTCCTAGAAACAGAAGTCCAGGACATGCGGATAATAACTATAAGAATGTTTATCATAGCATTGTTCATAGAGGCAAAAAATATAAAATGGTAAGGGTCCAATAATGCATCTGTTGAATAAGCGTGGTCCATCCAGACGGTGGAAAATTGATCATTCATTGCAAACAATGCATTAGAACCATACCAGCTGACCCAGGGTAAAAGGAGAGGTATCAAAGTGTATAGACAGTATGCTTTCCTTTACAAAACAGTGACAAAAAATAACCTTACATACAAGCCAGTTCATTCGTTTATAAGTTTGAATGTGTATTGGAAAAAATGAGGAAGGCCATGAAGAACAGGTTTTTGAAATTGATTGGATGCTTGGCAGGAAGCAGGGCAGATGCAAACAGAGAAGCAGGTGGTGATGGGGCAGTTGAAAGGAAGGAAGTACAGATTTTAGGCTTCTTTTGTGGTTCCCACGGCATCTAACATGCAGAAAAATGGATAAAGTATCCATGGCATGGTATTTAGGTTACCTGTAGAGTGGAAAATCTTATCCACAATATTATAAATATATGCATATTGAGTGTGCCCACTGAGAAGTACTGGGTGATGACAA
>NW_023222107.1:0-698 GCF_002007445.2 Ailuropoda melanoleuca | reverse complement strand
TTTTTTTATCTCCTACTTTATTGATACTAACTTTATTTTTCTATCTTCTTAAAATGAATATCTAGCTAAATAGTTTTCAGTGTTTTGTTTTTCAATGTATGCATTCACGGCTAAGTATGTCTGGCTAGAGCTGTATCACAGATATTTAGTCATTATGTGGTTAAATATGCTCTTTTGAGTTGGTAAACATGTACAAACTTCCAGCTATAAGATGGCTAAGTCTGACAATCTAGTGTATAATATGGTGACTGTTGTTGGATAACAATATATGGTATAATTGAAATTTGCTAAGAAAGTAGAACTTAAATGTTCTTTCACACAAAAAAAATATGTGAGGTGATGGATGTGTTTATGAACTGGATGGGGGCAAATATATATATGTAAATATACATATATATATACACGAATACACACACACACACACACCTATACACACACACACACTCTGACCAAAAAAAATACATACATATATATATACACACACACACACCTATACACACACACATCTATATGTATATGTATGTATATGTGTGTGTGTGTGTGTGTGTATATATATATATATATACATATATACACACTCTTTTTCCTTCTTCTAAAGCTGCTATTTATAATAATCTAAGTATTATCATTATATCCTCCAGGACATATTTTCTTCCTTTAATTATTTAAAATGAGCCTGTGTGTGTGTGTGTGTGTGT
>NW_023222106.1:0-1246 GCF_002007445.2 Ailuropoda melanoleuca | reverse complement strand
CCAATTTATCTGATCTTATCTTGCATATTTATATCGTGAAATATGTACGATGAAGAACAAGTCTGTTAGTTTGGGGGTATAATGGATAGCCAGAGGCTGGTTAGCATTTGTAAAATGAGTCACACAAACGNTAAAATGAGTCACACAAACAAGCACATGGCATACATCCCCTCCCCGCCCCCCATGCTCTCCCACAGAGCCTGAAATATTAGATGGGTAGTGGTTTACAGTTTTAATTACAGGATGTCTTTTATGGATATTGGTCTCTCCAAGTTAGAGTTGAAGAACACTGATGGTTGTTCATGTCATCAGTTGTGGTTGAAGTCCCTGGGGAACTGTGATATATTGGTTTTGTGGCCTTTGCTTCAAATTCCTCTCTGTAAACAGAGGTCTGGGTTAATTGCATATGGTGGAGCTGGATGTGGGATTGAGATTAATTTCAGCCAATCTTACTTCCAACCACTCCCCCGACATACACCCTCACTCCTACTTGGGCCAGTCTTACAATTACTTCTAAACCCATCATGCTCAACCTTCTTTTTCACTTCTGTCTAGGCCATTCCTCCAACTTGGGATACCTTCCCATTTTTCTCTGGAAATCTTATTCTGTAAGCCTTGATCAGGATCCACGTCCTCCACGGAACTTTCTCAAGTTAATTCTATGACACAATAGCACAAATTCGGCTAGCACTTGCAGTGTACAATAATCTTCATCATTAACAAAGTATCTTTATTGAGTGACTAATATCTAAAATGCACAGGTTAAAAATTGAGCTACCCTATGATCTAGCCATTGCACTACTGGGTATCTACCCCAAAGATACAGATGTAGTGAAGAGAACGGCCATATGCACCCCAATGTTCATAGCAGCATTGTCCACAATAGCTAAATCATGGAAGGAGCTGAGATGCCCTTCAACAGATGACTGGATTAAGAAGTTGTGGTCCATATATACAATGGAATATTACTCAGCTACCAAAAGGAATGATTTCTCAACATTTGTTGCAACATGGAGGGCACTGGAGGAGATAATGCTAAGTGAAATAAGTCAAGCAGAGAAAGANAGTCAAGCAGAGAAAGACAATTATCATATGGTTTCTCTCATCTATGGAACATAAGAACTAGGAAGATCAGTAGGAGAAGAAAGGGATAAAGAAAGGGCAGGTAAAAGAACCTAGAGAAAGAGAAACGTTTGGTGTATGTGGTGGGCGATGGCACAGAAAGTCTCAGAAAAGAAGGAATTGC
>NW_023222105.1:0-698 GCF_002007445.2 Ailuropoda melanoleuca | reverse complement strand
TCGTTTCAAGGTCGTTGTAAAAAATCTCTTCTGTCTGTGTTGAAGAGATCAGCCGGAGGGAATTCTAAAGGCCTGACGTGCCAGTATCACAGATACTGCGTGTATTTAGAACAGCCTGTGCTACAACTGCAGCGCTCCGCTCGCAGCACAGGCTCCCTAGCTTTGGAGCTCACTTGGGAGGAGGAGGAGGAGAACGGGGGAAATCTTTTCTTTCTTTCTTCTTTCCTTTCTTTTTAAAGGCAAATGCAGTGCAGAATCATTTCACTGTGGGCCTTGGTTTGTTTATTCAGAACTGCCAGTTTCCCTATTTAAATGTTGGTTGGGGTTTTTTCCCCTCCTACTCATCCCCGAATGAGGGAGACTCTTGTTTCTTTTATGTCTCTCTCTTAAAAAGAAGGGTGTGAGGGGAAAATAATATTTCAGATTCCTCAAGAATTAACCCAAAATGTTTGGACCAGAAGCAGCTTTCAAAGGTCAGGCTGTTCTGAGCCTTGGCTATGAGAGTCCTTCAGGCGACTCATTAAATTACAGATGAGTTCTTAAAGGTTCCACAAAATTTCTGCACATGTTAATTTCCAAAAAAGATATGTCCCAAAATAATCTACCTCTCCCTACCTCAAATTTGGGTTTATAATGGAGAAGTGAGCAGAGCTACGAAAGATTACGGGCTGTTTCCTGGGATATTTGGCATTTCTTTC
>NW_023222103.1:0-35259 GCF_002007445.2 Ailuropoda melanoleuca | reverse complement strand
ACACCCATCTCCCTGACTCCAGGAGCCACGCTCCTGCCCAGAGTGATGCCCACGACCCAGCAACCCTACTGTGGTCATTACAGGGCCAGGAACTGGGAGGGCAGGGTTCCCTGAACACTGGGTATGTGTGCCCACGTGTATGTGGTTATGCTGGGTGTCTGGGGATGGAGGGATCTCTCTGGCCCACGCTGAATGCTCTGCTCCCAGTTCCAGGCTGGTCATGTGAAGCAGGCATGGCTGGGATGGGGGGCAAAGTAATCTCTCCAACCCCCTCCCACCACAGTAGCATGTTACAATTGAGACATGGGCTTGGGGACAGATTGGGGGTGACCTTGTTCCTGTGGCTGCTTGTGTGACCTTGAGCAGGTAACTTCCCATCTCTGCTTTTCCATCCCCTAATCTGTGAAATGGAGGCCTCTGGATGGGGCTGGTGTAGGGTGAAGCTTCCTGGTCCACCTGGTGTTCAGTGTTGTTCTGGAAACATTTGGTATGTTGCTTTGATCCCCACAGTCACTCTCCAGCCTTTACCCCCCAGTATGGCTGGATTTGCAAGGGGCCGGGCAGATAGGCATCATCTGCAGACACGGTAATTGAGCCCAGACTGGTGAGTGGGCAGGAATTCTCTCCCTTTGGGGTCCCCATCTTGTGTTTACTGTTTGTTTTGTTTTTTTAAAACTGTCTAACCACATCTTCCAACAGGTGCATATAGCCAACTTTGGATGGGATCAGGGAAGGCCTCCTGAAGAAGGAGACATCTGTGCCAGGGCATCTGAATAGTGGGAGTCTGGGCCACCCTTTTGCAGGGGTGGTAGAGCCCTGTAGGACTGGAGTGAGCCAAGGTATGGATGACTATTCCAGTTGGTGTGCCTGGGGGTTCAGGAGGATGGCTGGAGGTCAGTGCACATGTGCCCACCTGCCTGTAGTCATTTGTGTCTCTTGGGTCCTGTATATGTCATCCTTTGAGCAAGGTTAAATCCAGACCTCACTGACTACTTAATAAGTGACAGCATGTCAACAAACGAACATCTCAATTCTACGAAGCGAACAGTACTCTTTGTAATTAAGGCCAGTTTGGTGTGATTTTTGTGGTGTTGGAAAGCGTTGATTTTTGACTGGCATTGCATTTGTAAAATGAGTGTTAAGTAAGGTAAGAGGCAGTTTAGGACTTGACATGACTGGGTGAGCCATGAAACAGCTGGTGGAGTCCTAGAAGTTTGGCTCAACCTTGAGGGAGACAAGGAAAAGGGGGCATTGGTGGGGCTACACTTTCTTGAGCCTCCACTTAATCCAGAGAAGGTCTCCTTTAATAACTTTATTTATTTATTTATTTATTGAGAAGGATCACACTTCTTTGGGGAGACATGACCAACAGATGAAGGCAGCCTGGTGGGCATCCTACACATCATACTTTTGCTAAGAGAGATCAACTGGAACACTGGTTCCTCTGGCAACTTCCCAACCTCATCCCTTGAGTTTTGTGGACACTCCCAACCACTTCCTTGAAGGCAACTGTAGTCTGTTAGAGAGAGAGAGAGAGCCCCTCAGGGGTGACCTCTTGTTTTTCACAAAGAACCTTTCTTTAGATTTTTTGAAATCTTCACTTTGTTACTTTCATTCTACATTCACTGAAGGTCATCAGACCAGCTTCTGTATAGATTGTCTTGATGTCAGCACCAGAGAGTTCATTTTTAGCCATGATCAAGTCATCCAGGGTTACATCATCAGCCAACATCATCCTGCTTGTGTGGTGTACATCTTAGTGTTTTCATCGAGTAGGGGAACTCAATTTTCCTGTCAGTGAGGTCTGGTCTGAGAAGTGTGGGATCCGAAGTCTCTGTTTGGTTTGTGGCCATGATAACTTTCATGTCACCCCTTGAATCAAATCCCTCCAACTGGCTCAACAGTTCCAACATCATTCATTGAATTTCTCTCTCACCACTGGAACTTGAGTCTTATCTTTTTGTTCCAATGGCATCAATTTCATCAATAAACGTGATAGATGATGCGTGTTCTTCCACAATTGGAAACAATTCCTAAATGAGTTTGGGCTTGTTCCCTAGGTACTTCTCAATGAGTTCAGAGCCAGCCACTCTCAAGAAAGTGGCTGAGGTTTGGTTTGCTACTGCTTTGGCTAATAAGGTTTTACCTGTGCCAGGTGGATCATAGAGAATGTCCCCCTTTGGGGGCTTTATACTCATCTCTTCATAATATTGAGGATGGGTGAGAGGAAGCTCCACAGATTCCTTAATTTCCTGAATTTGGCTGTCCAACTTCCCAGTATCAGCATAGGTTTCCTGGGGGTCCTTTTCTACCTTCATCACTGTGACCAAGGGATCCATGTCATCCATGAGTACCTGTATGACAGCATGCACCTTGTGGTTGAGCAGGATGGAGCACCCTGGTTCCACCAGATCCTTGTCTACAAAGGAAAGAATGCAGATGTTGTGCTCTGAACCCACTGACTTAGACACAATGGTTTGATTGTCATCAGTTATCTCTTCTATTGTTCTTACCGACATTGAGGTCCTCAGATCATTCACTTTCGATCAGTCTTCCTGTTGCTCTTCTTTGTTTTCTCTTTTTAAAAAGATTTATTTATTTTTTAAAAACATTTTGTATTTAAATTCAATTAATTAACATATAATGTATTATTGGTTTCAGGGGTACAGGCCTGTGATTCATCAGTCTTAAAAATACCCAGTGCTCATTACAGCGCATGCCCTCCTTAATGTTGATCACCCCATTACCCCATCCCTCTACCCACCTCCCCACCAGTAACCCTCAGTTTGTTTCCTATGATTAATATTCCACTATGGTTTGTCTCCCTCTCTGGTTTCATCTTGTTTTATTTTTTTCCTCTCTTCCTCTATGATCCTTTAAATGGTTTCTTAAATTTCATGTATGAGAGAGATCATATGATAATTGTTTTTCTCTGATTGACTTATTTAACTTAGCACAATACCCTCTATCTACGTTGTTGCAAATGGTAAGATTTCATTTTTATGGCTGCATAATATTCCATTGTATATATATATCGCATCTTCTTTATCCATTCATCTGGTATGGACATCTGGGCTCTTTCCACAGTTTGGCTATTGTGGACATTGCTGCTATAAACCTTGGGGTGCAGGTGCCCCTTTGGATCACTACATTTGTATCTATGGGGTAAATACCCAGTAGTGCAATTGCTGGGTTGTATAGGGTAGCTCTATTTTCAAGTTTTTGAGGAACCTCCATACCGTTTTCCAGAGTGGTTTTACCAGCTTGCATTCCCACTAGCAGTGTAAGAGGGTTCCACTTTCTCTGCATCCTTGCCAACATCTGTCATTTCCTGACTTGTTAATTTTAGCCATTCTGACTGGTATGAGGTGGTATCTCATTGTGGTTTTGAATTGTATTTCCCTGATGCCAAGTAATGTGGACCATTTTCCCATGTGTCTATTGACCATTTGTATGTCTTCTTGGAGAAATGTCTGTTCATGTCTTCTGACCATTTCTTGATTGGATTACTTGTTTTTTTGGGTGTTGAGTTTAATACTTCTTTCTTTTTTTAGGTTTTATTTATTTGAGAGAGAGGGAGAGAGGGAGCGCGTGCGCATAAGCAGGGGAAGCAGCAGATGGAGAGGGAGAAGCAGACTCCTCGCTGAGCAGGGAGCCTGACATGGGGCTCGATCCCAGTCATGACCTGAGCTGAAAGCAGATGCTTAACTCACTGAGCCACCAGGTGCCCCAAGTTTGATAAGTTCTTCATAAATTTTGGAGACTAGCCCTTTATCTGATGAGACATCTGCAAATATCTTCTCCCATTCTGTCGGTTGTCTTTTGGTTTTGTGAACTGCTTCCTTTTGCTATACAAGAGCTTTTTATCTTGATGAAGTCCCAATAGTTTACCTTTGCCTTTGTTTCTTTGCCTTTGGGGATGTGTCTAGTAAGAAGTGTTGTGGTTGAGGTCACAGACATTGCTGTCTGTGTTTTCCCCTAGGATTTTGATGGATTCTTGTCGCACATTTAGGTCTTTCATTCATGTTGAGTCTATTTTTGTGTATGGTGTAAGGAAATGGTCCAGATACATTCTTCTGCATGTGTCTGTCCAATTTTCCCAACACCATTTGTTGAAGAGACTATCTTTTTTCCATTGGATATTCTTTCCTGCTTTGTCAAAGATTAGTTGACCATAGAGTTGAGGGTTCATTTCTGGGTTCTCTATTCTGCTCCATTGATCTATGTGTCTGTTTCTCTGCCAGTACCATACTGTCTTTATGACTATAGTTTTGTAATAGAGCTTGAATTCCAGAATTGTGATGCCACCAGCTTTGGTTTTCTTTTTCAACAATCCTTTGACTATTCATTGTCTTTTCTGGTTCCATACAAATTTTAGGATTATTTGTTCCAGCTCTGTGAAAAAAGTTGATGGTATTTTGATAGGGATTGCTTTGAATGTGTAGATCACTCTAGGTAGCATAGACATTTAATGATTTAAAATTCTTCCAGTCCACGAGCATGAACGTTTTTCCGTTTCTTTGTGTTTTCCTCATTTCTTTTATGAGAATTCAATAGTTTTCAGAGTACAGATTCTTTGCTTCTTCGGTTAGGTTTAGTCCTCGGTGTCTTATGGTTTTGGGTGCAATTGTAAACGGGATCGACTCCTTAATTTCTCTTTCTTCTGTCTCATTGTAGTGTATAGGAATGCAACTGATTTCTGTGCATTGATTTTATACCCTGAAACTTTGATGAATTCCTCTATGAGTTCTAGCAATTTTGGGGTGGAGTCTTTTGGGTTCTCCACATAGAGTTTCATGTCATCTGCAAACAGTGAGAATTTGACTTCTTCCTTGCTGAGTCAGATGCATTTTATTTCTTTTTGTTGTCTGATTGCTGAGGCTAGGACTTCTAGTATTATGTTGAACTCTTCTAGTGGTGAGAGTGCATATCCCTGCTGTGTTCCTGACCTTAGAGGAAAAGCTCTCAGTTTGTCCCCATTGAGATAGATATTTGCTGTGGGATCTTCATATGTGGCTTTTATGATATTGAGGTATGTTCCCTCTATCCCTTCACTTGTTTCCTGTTTTAGTCTTGCTAGTTTATAAGTTTCTAGGAATGCATGCATTTTTCCATATTGCCTAATTTGTTGGCATACAGTTGCTCATATATGTTCTTAATTGTCTGTATTTCCTTGGTGTCAGTCGTGATCTCTCCCCTTTCATTCATGATTTTATTTATTTAGGTCATTTCTCTTTTGGAATTAATAGTGAAGAGTGATGCATTCTGGAAACTGTTATGGAAAGGAGAGAACAGTGACCACAAATGGCCTCAAGGAATCACAGCAGCATCACAGAGTTCATCCTTCTCGGGCTGTCTGCTGACCCCCATGTCCAGGTTCTGCTCTTTGTTCTGTTCCTGATAATTTATCTTCTGACTCTGCTGGGGAACCTGCTGATAATACTCCTGATCCATACAGATTCTAACCTCCACACACCCATGTACTTCTTCCTGAGCCATCTCTCCTTCCAAGACCTCTTCTATTCTTCAGTCACTGTGCCCAAGCTGCTGGAGAACCTCCTGTCTCAGAGGAAAGCCATCTCAGTAGAGGGCTGCCTGGCTCAGGTCTTCTTTGTGTTTGCCACTACAGGGATTGAGGCTTGCCTGCTCTCAGTGATGGCCTATGACCGCTATGCTGCCATCTGCCACCCTCTGCTCTATGGACAGGTAATGAATAAACAGCTATGTGAGAGGTTGGTGTGGGGCTCTTGGGTCGTGGCCTTTCTGGATGCACTCATGAACATCCTCCTGGCTTTGAATATGGACTTCTGTGAGCTTCAAACCATCCACCACTACTTCTGTGAGCTGCCTTCCCTCTTCCCTCTCTCCTGCTCCGATGTCTCCACCAACTCTGCAATGCTACTCTGCTCTGCCCTCCTGCATGCCATTGGGACCTGCCTCCTGATCTTCTCTTATGTGCACATTCTCTCCACCATCCTGAGCATCAGCTCCACCACAGGCAGAAGCAAGGCCTTCTCCACCTGCTCCTCCCACCTCACTGCAGTGATCCTGTTCTATAGCTCAGCCATTGTTCGCTATCTCATGCCAACCTCAGGCTCACCTCTGGACTTGATCCTTTCCATACAGTACAGTGTGATCACTCCCCTGGTGAATCCACTCATCTACAGCTGGAAGAACAAGGAGGTGAAAGCAGCTCTGAGAAGAATGATGATAAAGTATCTACACTGTCTCAGCACAGAAGAGATATAACATGAAAGAAACATAGAGTAGAACTGCAGCAAGAAATCTCATGACTGACATTAGGTTCCTGATTTCCTGTTTTGTCACATGTTGCAATGTGCGTTGCTGATTCTCCCTTTTTAAAAATTATCAAGGAAAGTGCTAGAAGCTATTTTGTTTTCCATGGCTCAGAATCAATCCTAATCAGACACAGCATAAGTCAGAAAACCTTCTCAGCTTCATAGATTTAGTTAATAACATGTCAATTCAGGATTCACATTTTTTAACATCATTCAAATTAGGATGGACATTGAAATATTTTGTGTGCGAATGTTTAATTTGAATTAATGTGTCTGGGGAAAGATTTTATAGGAATAAAATATCCTAGGTCTCTAAGAAAGGGAAAACAAAGACTTGGGCTTAATGGGGTGGAGGAAAGGGTCGTGGCTGGTGATAAGGTCTCTGGAAATAGGCAGAAATAGAAAATGTGGCCAACAGAAGGAAGTCACAGTTTACTAGGTATACTAATCTCTATTGCTTTCTGTTATTGCCATAGTAAGTTACCAAAACTTCAGCAAATTAAAATAACATCTACTTATTACCTTACAGTTCTCTAGGTCAGAAATTGGAGCAGACTCCACTAGGTTCTCTGTTTAGGGTCTCAGAAGACCAAAATCAAGGTGCTGGCTGGGTTGGGCTCTTCTCCACAGGCTCTGGAGGTTCAGATTGTTGGCAGAATTCGGTCCCTTGAAACTGTAGGTCTGAGGTCCCCATTTCTTTGATGGATGCTGACTGGGGATCATTCGTCCTTATTGAGGCCCCTTCACTTCTTACATGGTCCTCTCCATTTTCTTTATTTATTTATTTATTTTTTATTTTTTTTTAAAGATTTTATTTATTTATTCGACAGAGATAGAGACAGCCAGCGAGAGAGGGAACACAAGCAGGGGGAGTGGGAGAGGAAGAAGCAGGCTCATAGTGGAGGAGCCTGATGTGGCTCGATCCCATAACGCCGGGATCACGCCCTGAGCCGAAGGCAGACGCTTAACCGCTGTGCCACCCAGGCGCCCCCTCTCCATTTTCAAAACAGTGTGTCACCTACTTCTAACCTTCTGAATCTCTCTCATGTCTCCATCTTCTACCATCTGGAGAAAACTCTCTGCTTCTAAAGGGCTGATAACAGATTAGGCCCACCTGTATAATCTCATATTTTAAGGTCAGCTGATTTGGGACTTTCATTACACCTACAAAATCCCTTCACAGCAGTCTCTAGATTTGTGTTTGAAGAACCACAGAGCAGGAATCTTGAAGGGCCATCTTTAGAATTCTGCCTTTCACAGCATGTAAACATATAAACATAACACTCGTACTACAAAAACAGAGCATAAAAGGGAGTAAAGCTCGAATGATGAGAGGAGAGGGGAGAACTGTGGAAAGGGAGAGGACTCAGTACGAGCAAATCGTGCTACATAGAGATGGGGAAGGAGTCAGTCTGGAGAGGGAGATCTCTGAGAAACTGTCAAATACAGAACATCTCTTTGTCCCAGAATATGTATGGATGTAGGGAATTCACTGCATCAATGCCTGGGACTGATCATGAAGAAAGACTTTCGCCCTGAATTTAAAATAAAACCAAAATACAAAAAATGTGCCTACACAAGGTCTATGATGACCTCTTTCCACTTTGGAGGACTGTAAGCCCCGTGGTCCTTCTTATCTGTCTGCACGCCTCCCACTTCTTTATGTTTCTGTGCCCACATGGTGCCCTCAAACTACCCTCTGCAGAACTCCACTGGCCTTTTGCCTAAACGATATTTGTCTAAGCTATTTTTGCCAATTATCAATTCTTCTTGGAAAACATTCTCTTTCGATCTATAATTACCTAACTTTGGATTTTCATATAAGGTAAACATATTTCAACCCATTTCAACATTATGTTTCATTTTCAACTTATTTTCCTGTTTTGCTTCTTGCCTGAGTACTAGAAATAGTCAGTTTTGACTGCATTATTACCCAAGATAACAATATTTTATAACAACCTCAGCAGAGGAGTAACATAGAACCGCTTTTTAGGTGTTCATGACTATCTCTTGTCCTGCAGTACACAGAAGCACAATAAGAGTTAATATGTCAACAAAATTTTGAAAAGAGTACACACTTGAATGGAATAGCTCACTACCTCATGCATACAATGCAAAGAAAACATTTTATTATTTCCTTCTGAAAACAATCTGCATACCCAAAAGCATTTTCTCTAAGCTCCCACACCACACTTCTCTAGGATACCAGATTTGTTTTAATTCAGTAACTTTAGTGTGCTTTGATTTGTATATTATAATGTATGCTTGATATCACATATATTTAAGTTACAAAAATCAACTGAGTAAATTTTAAAGATCTAATTGGGTTTATTAATTGATTCATGAATTGGGCAGCATTCCATCTAGCAAGTAGAAGGGAGCTCCAAAGGGAAGGCTTTCAAGGTGGAGAGGGAGTGGAAAAAAGGAAATTATTAGGAAAGAATCCATTGTTTTAGGCAAGGTTGCTCTCCTAAGGAGAAGAGAAAGGGCCTATCACTAAATTTCCTAGTGTTGACCGGGAAATTCCCATGCTGACTGGCTAAAGGTTACCTTTCTGGGAGGTTGAAACTGCAGTTAGGTTATGTATTAAGTCTTGGTTTACTGACATGAGGCCTTAAGCTAAGTGATGCCATTTGGGGCCTGTGGTTTTCTTTTTAAAAATACACACACACACACACACACACACACACACACACACACATTTAGTGAGCACTAAATACATGTTTAATATTATAACTGTAGCAAAAAGTAATTTTGTTACCAAAACCCAACTTTGGCTGCCTGTCACTCAAAAGGCCAATACTCAAGAGAGGAGTTTTGACTGAAAAGGAATATTAGCTTTATTGAGGAGGCTGGCCGCCTTTAGAGAAGGCAAATTCTTGTCCAAAAGCCAAGTCGGAGGTTTCTGCTTGTCCTAGAGAGTTTTAAAGGGGTTTAATCAGCTAAGGGAGTGCAGGGGTCTGTGACATTTCTTTATTACTTGCAGACTTGATGATGACAGCTACAGAGTTATCTTGGTGCTCTCAGGTTGTGCAAGAAGGTCTGGTCCCTTGGTGCCCAGGGGTGGTTGTTCAAGAGTATTCTGTTCTTTCTGTAAAGGAGGGCAAGGTCTAGAGAGGCACAAAAGAGGGTTGGTAAAGTCATTTGTGTGACCTTAAAAAAGAAAAACATTTTGATAAAAGATTGCTGGCCAATGCAGTTTCAAACAGACTTGCTGGCCTCTGTGGCTTGGGAAAGTTCTGGTCTTTCATTCCCCAAGACCAGTGGTCTGTAAATCTCAAAGAAAGCAAATTAGTTCTGTTACAGATCAAGGGCCCTAAGTCAGCAAGCAAGGAGTGTGTTAATTTGCTAACCCTTAAGTTAACCCTTAAGACTGGATGGAGTGCTGTTATCACTGTACTGAATAATATACTTAAATGACAATATTATTTGTTCCAAAAACTCCAGCCTTTTAAAAGAATCTTATCTAGCATACTATAAGACAATATCTATAATATATTGCTTGATTTTATATCTTAAAGTGTTATGAAAATTTTTCTTATAAGTAGGTGAGAATGAAGCAACTAAAACAAGGGGATCGTAATATGACTGTGTTATTTTCTGTTTCTTCCTTTTTGAATTCTGGTTTCATTAGAATTTCTCAAGATTAAAAGAAAAAAGCTTACTGATTCCGCAAATGCTGTATGAATCCAAGGTTTCTAAAGCAATTAGGATACTTACACCTCTAGGGAGGAAACATAACTTTTTCCTCTACCATTTCATGTTCATGAGTGAGACCCCTGTAACAAAAGACAAATTAACAAGAGAAAAGGGTACAAATTTATTTAAGATAAGTTTTGTGGGACATAAGAAAAGGAAGACCAGAAGAAACAGTTAAACTTGAGTGGGTTATTTTCCCAGGTTTATTGAGATATAATTGACATACAACATCGTGTAAGTTTAAAGTGTATAACATATTACTTTGATACACTTATATACTGCAATTTGATTCCCACCATAGCTTAGCTAACACCTCACAATGGGAACATGTTGATCAAAGGGTACAAACCTGAGTGTTTTTACAGAAAGATAGGAAAGTCATGAAAAGATGTGATAAGACAGGGGCGCCTGGGTGGCACAGCGGTTGGGCGTCTGCCTTCGGCTCAGGGCGTGATCCCGGCGTTCTGGGATCGAAGCCCCACATCAGGCTCCTCCGCTATGGGCCTGCCTCTTCCTCTCCCACTCCCCCTGCTTGTGTTCCCTCTCTCGCTGGCTGTCTCTATCTCTGTCAAATAAATAAATAAAATCTTTAAAAAAAAAAAAAAAGATGTGATAAGACAAAGGTGAGCTAAGTATAGTAAATGGGAATGGGGAGATGGGGGCTGGTAATTAGCAAGGCCTATTCAGATTTCTCTCTGTGTCCCTTCACCTTTGGCAATAAGGATGCTCCTTTCCTCCAGGTATAGAGGGCACTTCTCACATGAGGGTTTTATAATTTCCTTTAGGCGAAGATCAGAAAGTCCTTCCTGCATTTGCCATTTCTCAAATTCCTTCAGTATGAAATATTCAATATTTCAAGGGGCTATATTTTGGGAGAGTGATCTTACCCTAGGCTATAACTTCAACACAGAAGTTCCAAAAGACCATATTGAATAGAATCATCTGAGGCTCTTACAAATTGCAACTTGTCTAGTTAATGAGTTTCAAACTGGGCTTCAATCTATGACTTCAGGGAATACAAGACATTGGCTCCTTCACCTCCTAGTTTGCCAGGCTCAGCCAATTACTGACTACGTAATCTATATATACCCTCTTCTCAAGGGTTCTGGGGAGAATCACTCACTATCCAGAATCTTCTATGACAGTATTTAGAATCAGGAAATGAAATAAAGAGATACCTTAGTGGTTGGGCCTATGATCATTGGAGGGAGGCTCCTCACAGTTTTAGTTGAGCATTTGATAGTCTTACCATGTAATGAGTAGGAGAGAAACACAGGACAAGGCCAGAGCTCAGAAAATTCTTGTCTTGAAGCTTCTATCTTTAAGACTATCTAGCCTTGGGGTAATCAGTTTTCTGTTCTCACTGTGACTTCCAACCAGAAAAAATAAATAAATAAAAGGACTGATTGCCTTTCCTGTAACTAGACTACAGAAATATTGGTTCTCATGGGCATAGAGACCATCCCAGTCCAGATGAGATCCCACCGTGAAAAGACCAAAGCGACAGGAAATCTTCTGAATCAGAAAATGCCTGGAACTCGGTAATGTCCACTATGATTGCTCTGAAGTTTCTCCTCTCTCCTTTCTGGTCCCTATCTTTCACTCTCCTAATCCAGCCTTCTTTTCCTATCTTCTCATTAACTTTCCGTCTGCTGGAGACTGAGGTCACTGATGCAGGAATCACATTTTCCATACAGTGGGGCCTTGGACCTAAGCAGCTATGTGGGAAGATCTCTCTACCCTCAATGAGTTACTTTGAGCATTGGGATCTGGCACATGTTGCATCCTGGGTTCAAACTCTGCCCTTGTCTGGGCTCTAATATTTCAGTGAAGCCTGGGACCAACATGTGGAAGTAAAAATGTCAAGGTGGATGGGGACAGTGGAGAGTACCAGAGTCTTCAGTAGGTAACATCAGCAGATAACATCAGTAGAGGAAACCCTCTTTTAGGATGCCAAACCACATGTACTATAAAAAGCTCCCTCTCTCTCTCTCTCTTGCATTACAAACTCCCCTTGGCCCCAGTAGATACTGATGATATGAAGAACACAGAGAGAGGGGCAGATTCTGAACAGGTTTGAGGAAAAATATCTGGATGCAAGAAGTTCTTTTTCAGTTCTTTCCTACGATTTCATCACTCCTCCCCAGTCGAGGTTCCTGTCTAGATATCCAGGGTCTTTATGCCACTTACCACTGAGTAAACAAATTCCTAATCCATCCCACCTCCATTTGGTCATGCAGAATATCCCCACATTCAGTGAAGAAAGGAAACACCTGACTTCTCTCTCTCTCTCTTCTCATTCTCAATAATCCATCAATCCCAGTGTTTGTTCAATTAACTAACATTTAAAAAAATTAAGTATATGTGTTGGAGAAAATTTCAAATTCTAGAAAAGAATGATCAAAATTAATTACGGTTATTTGTCGTGATCGTTATTTTGCTATTGAAGATAAGCACAGAAAATACTCATTTGATAGGAATTGACAAATTCAGAGATGAGAGTCTCCTTAAAATAGACTTTTTTCCCTGCAATTTTCTCTCTTTGTTTACTGAATCAGAGTTAATTTGGGGCATCCTAAACTACAGATACACCACAAGACAGACTGTGATGTAATCTAGATCTAAGTTGTAAGTCAGATCTCTGTGAATAGTCTGGGGATCTCTGTGAATGTTTAATATTAATAGTGGAGAAAAGATTCTCTACTTTTTTTGTCCAAGCTAAGAAAATGACAAAGACTGGAAAGTCGAGTAGTTTTTCAGGATTTAATTAGTTGTGAGTCCTTTGGGCAATACCAACATCAGACTCTGGTGTCAGAACAAAGCTAGAGAATAAAAGGCTGCCTAAGAGGTCAAGGGACTTGTCAGAAGACTGTATGAAGTTACCAACCAAGGGGTACTTCATAAATCAGCACAACTTGAATGTAGAGTGCCATGTCAAGTGCAAATGAAGCATAAGGAACTAGTCTAGAAAGATAAGTCATCCCTGGATGCTGGACAAGAGTGACTTAAAATCTAGGAGACAAATGTGCATGCATATAACAGTTCAACATAAATATCTGCAAGGTGGTCTTCTCTAAGCCCAGCATAATGTAACAGATAGCAGACAATTTGTGAATGAATGATTGAGTTATGGATGGATAGATGGTAAAATGATCAAAGAATAAATGAATAGAAGACTAAGTTAATGGAAAGGATGCATTAAAGAACCAATAGATAAGCTAAATAAATTAATGTTCAGAAACATAAATGAATGAACAGGGAATGTCATGGGTTTTAGCCTTTCTGACAGTCTGAAATGGGATAGTAGGCATGGAATATGTTAAGTACACCACTGGTTGCTCAAAACTGAGATTATCTGTACACACACATGCAAGCACACATGCATACGCACATACCATTTCTTTACTTCCCACTTCGTTGTCTTCTTAGTGCTGAGTCCTTATCAAGTTAATGAGCCTGAAGACTTTTCTAAAGAAAGTTAGTTCAATTCACTTCATTGCTTTCTTTTTTCATCCAACAAAAAGTGATAAAGGATCTACCATATGTGCTTCTCACTGGGCCAAATGTTATGGTATAGAGATGCCAAGTAATTTAGAGCATAACCACTTTCATCTAAGGACTACAGTGTCATTGGTTGGGGGGAAAAAGAAAAGAAAGAAACATGGCATAAATATTCTAACCACTAACTGCCAAAACAAGATGGTGATTCAGCAATGGGATAAAATGAAGAGAGCTGCTTATAGTGAGTTAATGAATTAGCACAGAGTGGAAGTATATTAGGTGAGGTCTTCCCAGAAGATATGTTGATATAGAAGTAGGATTACATGAAATTTGGTGAGGTGGGACCTGTGAAAGGTAAAGAGGAGGAATCAGGATTGAGTCAGAAAAGCCTTCGGGCCATGATCCAGACATCACATTGGCAACAGGAAAGACAGAAGGAAAGCAGAAATGTCTCAGAGAGCTTCAGAGTGCAGTACAGATCTGATAAACATTCCTACAAGCCAGTGGGAGGTCTGGAGCAATGACCACTGGATGCAACTGGATGCTTGTCAGGTAACTGCATCTTTCACTGCTGAATGTTAGTTTCTTTCTTTAAGGCAGACCCAGGTGGAGCACATCCATGGCTGCCACAGGAGGAGAGCTAACATCCTTGCAAAATACATAAGAAAAGGGGAGGAAGGGGCGCCTGGGTGGCGCAGTTGTTAAGCGTCTGCCTTCGGCTCAGGGCATGATCCCGGTGTTCTGGGATCGAGCCCCACAACAGGCTCCTCCGCTATGAGCCTGCTTCTTCCTCTCCCACTCCCCCTGCTTGTGTTCCCTCTCTCGCTGGCTGTCTCTCTGTCCAATAAATAAATAAATAAAATCTTAAAAAAAAAAAAGGGGGAGGCAGATTGCTTAGCAGGGAGCCTGCTTCTCCCTCTCCTTCTCCTTCTGCCTGCCACTCTGTCTGCTTGTGCTCTTTCTGTCAAATAAATAAATAAAATCTTCAAAAAGAAAAAAAAAGAAAAAAAAAAGGAAAAGGGGAGGCAGAGGTGCCAGATGAGAAGCAATTATGAAAATGCAGGTGAAATCCTGATGTAGCCACTCATTCACTCTGGGAAGGCAAAATTCTAGATTTGAAAAATTAGAATAGAATGATCTACCCAGAATGTCTTGTGAAATTAAATAAGAAAATGTCAAATTTTTAGGAGTGCCAAAGACATATTAGGCCTTGGATAAAAAAAAATAGCTAGTTTTTATTATCATTATGGACTATGGGAGTTCAGAGAAGCAAATGATCACCAACGATCTCAATAAAAGGTCAAAATTAAGATGGGGTAAAATGATAAATAACATTTTGGTTAATTACCTTAAAGGCAGGGCATTTCAAATAGAGCAGATGCTCAAGTAAAAACAGAGAGAAAGCCATTCCTGTGGGGTGCTCAGGAGCAAGTATACCTATCTGTCCACAGCACTGAGACCAAAAGAGTTGAGACCAACTGTAACGTTGTCTAAATGCCACGTATGTTGGAGGATCTGAAGGCAGGCCTTAAATGGAAGTCACTGTATGGAAGAAAGACCTGGTGTCTCAGGGTCCTGTAAAGTCTATGTATACAAGTCATAGCATTGGATGAGTTACATAATTTATGATACTCATTTTTTAAAATGCAAAAAGGAGTCAGCAATACCTTCTTCCCTTATTCTTTCGCCCCACATGCAACATTCACACACACACACACACACACACACACACACACACACACAACCATCTTTTAATCTTGTCCCCAAGGGTCAAAATATATGTTAATGTGTGGTATCAATGATAAAAACTAAAGAAAGACAAAATGATACTATTAAGCAATTTGAATCTTAGGAGGGTTTTGAAATGGGGCAAGAACAAGTTGGAAAATGGAGAAGAGAAGACAAATGCTGAAATAGACCCCTACAACTCTGCTACAATGTGTAAAACACACCCAGAACACTGCTGACAAAGCAGTGTCCAGTTGAAGGACACAGAATAAATTGTTGTGCACTAGGTCTGAACAAATTCACAAATTTCCTCAGCAGTCTTTAAAGCAGGATAACAGCTATATGAAATACCACAGTGAGTTTGAGACCAAATACTAGATGGGGAAGAAGGGATTCTACATAGTTAATAAAGGTATATGTGAAACCTAAATAATTAGGAGCGTGTACATAAAAAAGAGTCCCTAACTCTGTAATTGAGTGTAATCAAGAGAAGTTTCAAATCCATCCTATATTTATTTCTAGGACACATGCTCTCTAGATGGCCTGTGGAAACCATAGCATCATCACTGAGTTCATCCTCCTTGGGCTGCCTGCTGACCCCAAAGTCCAGGTATTGCTCTTTGTGCTCTTCCTGGGGATTTACCTCCTGACCCTGATGGGAAACCTGATGATGCTACTGGTGATCAGAGCTGATTCCCACCTCCACACACCCATGTACTTCTTCCTGAGTCATCTCTCCTTCCTGGATCTTTGTTTTTCTTCAGTTACTGTGCCCAAGCTACTGGAGAACCTCCTGTCTAAAAGGAAAATCATTTCAATAGAGGGATGCCTGATTCAAGCCTTCTTTCTGTTTGACTTTGGAGGAACAGAAGTCGGCCTACTGTCAGCAATGGCCTATGACCGTTATGCTGCTATCTGTCACCCACTTCTCTATGGTCAAGTAATGAATAATCAGCTGTATATGCAGCTTGTGTGGGGTTCATGGAGCCTGGGGTTTCTAGATGCACTCATTAACATTCCCCTGATAATGAAATTGGATTTCTGTGAGGCCAAAACCATTCATCACTACAGCTGTGAGCTGCCCTCCCTCTTCCCTTTGTCCTGCTCTGATGTCTCTACCAACCTCACTGTCTTGGTCTGTTCCACACTCCTGCATGGCTTTGGTACATTCTTCCTGATCTTCTTCTCCTATGTGCGCATTGTCTCCACCATCCTGAGCATCAGCTCCACCTCGGGCAGAAGCAAGGCCTTCTCCACCTGCTCCTCCCACATCACTGCAGTGAGCTTCTTCTATGGCTCAGCTTTCCTCCGTCATCTCATGCCAACCTCAGGCTCACCTCAGGAGCTGATCTTCTCCATACAGTATGGTGTGGTTACTCCCTTAGTAAATCCCCTTATCTACAGCCTGAAAAACAAAGAAGTAAAGGCAGCTCTGAGAAGAACCTTGGGAAAATGTTTGCAATGGCACAGGTAGGAAGCTACAAAGAGATGATCAATTAGGAAAGAACTACAGGCTTCAGGATATCCGTTGAGTTGATACTGCAATCTTCCTAATAGCCAACTGTTTTAGATGCTAGAAGATACCAGAGAAGAGCTTAAGAAAGAGGCACAAAGATAGCTTGAGGATGGGGTCAGGGTAGGAGAGGGTGGTTCAGATTAAATCCTACTCAAAGGCAGATCAATGGAATATGTAGTCCTCTTGATTAAAAGTTTTATTTAATCATAATTTATTCCTCTATTGTTTCACTGATATTGAGTAAAACAATGTGTGTGTATTGGATTATTTTTTAGGGTTAAATGTACAGAAAGGCACGAAAACCAGAAGATTTCACCAAAAACTGTTGAATTTCAGGGAAAGAGAAGTTATAGATTTGGGGTTGTGCAGGCATTTGAGCTTTGATGGGAAGCCCTTGCAGATAGACAAAAGTACTCAAATTCAGGACAGCATAATCAGCAAGTCAATGATTAGGGTGATACCAAGAACTTTTTGTTCTCTTACTTGGGAGTTGGAACATGAGGGAAAATAACACTTCTAGGGTAAGACAGGGAAATGTAGCCCTCTGCAAAAATTCACCTCCTTCAAGCTTTGATTTTTCCATTTAGCCCACTTGGGGAATGCAAGGGTTTTTAGTCAATTGTTTTTTTGTTTTTTTATTATGTTCAATTAGCCCACATACAGTACATCATTAATTTTTTATGTAGTGTTCAACGATTCATTAGTTGTGTATAACACCCAGTGCTCATCACCACACGTGCCCTCTTTAATACCCATCAATTGTTTTGGAGTAATTTCCTTTTCATGTATTCTAGCACAAGTTTATGAAATATGTAGTATGTGTTATATAATACACCAAATTTGTATCTTCTGAGAAATTTTTCTATACTATTTATTATTTTCCTCAAAATAGATTGTTTTAAAATGTGGTTACTTACACTTGTTCAATGCTATTTTCTGTCTAACAATAATGAGATCCCTAATAATACATGTTATTGATGAGGGATAGAAACAGAAAAATGTTTATCTTTAGCTGGGAAGGCTGACTTACAGCCTGCATAGTTTCAATAAGGATCAAACATGTGCTGATTGCTACATTCTTTAAGGGTCTCATGACTGCCTGTATATTTCACTAATAGTTAATATTGAACTGATGATAATCACCAGAAGAATGTTGCAAAAGTAGTTTTGAGTAGTTTGAAGAAACTTTTGTATTCTGATACTCCCTGCAGGCTGTCTTCCCTTTGATTACTAAGCAGACAACCACTAGCCTCACACAGCAAAAGTGCAGCTCTTTCTGTCCATGGGTCCTGTCCCAGTGCTACTTAAATAAACTAAGTTGCACCATACAATTTCTCAAGAATTCTTTCTGGACCTGCACCAGATGACCCTGCATCATTTTGATTAATAGGTTAATACACTGTCTTTCCATTTTACTTTATTTTTTCATAAACATATGTTATCATAAAACATGTCAGGTACTGAATCATGCACTAATTAATAACACATCTGTATTTCCAATTTGTAAGTTATAGTAAGAAAGCAGATATGTTAAAGAAAAGATGGTAATTATAAAAAAAATTCCATTAGCCATATTTAGGTACATTCTCTTCTAATGCTCCTTGTACATAAAGATTTTAATGTAATCTGTTGTTCGAACAGTCCAAACTCCATGACAAATACACATGAAACTGATTTTTTTCCAGTTGCTTAATTCAACTGGGCTGTATAATCTCCATGTCCTTACATTTAAAGACATATCAGCAGATCCTTAATGATCTAGATCACTCGTTTAATAGATGTATATTCTAATTTAAGACATATTTCATTGATGTCTCACTCCTCCTCCTTCCCTAATTGCAGGTTTGAGCTAGGATCTCACTGTTCCGAAGAGGCCTAATCTGGCCCAGACCCATCCCCTCTNTCCCCCAACCGGGGGGAAAAAAAAAAAAAAAAAAAAAACCAGAGGGAACAAAACAAATGACTTCCTGTAATTTGCCCTGTTGTTATTTTCTCACTGTTGATTGTCACTTGTTTTCTAGTTAGCAATGACTGACCAAAAAAATGACCTCAGGACAGCCATTGTACAAACTGGCTCTGGTGGAGGAACATGGGAGTTCTTCGTAAGATCCCACTGATCCCCTCAGTGTACAGTTCCCTGACTCAGAAGACTTGACTCTTATACACTTTCCTCTCTCCTGCCTTTTCTCCTATAACAGACACACTTCGCTGCCTGTTTCTATTGAGGGATCCTCCCCTAAAAACCACCTTGGATGTGACAATTCGAGTCCAAAGTCAGCTGTCTACCAAGATGACCAATTGACTCCCCACCTGTCCCCCACCAAGGAAATTCACACATCATCCATGCCATACCAAACAGTGGGTAGGCTGGCTGCTGTATTTCCACACCCCCCACACCCTTCACACTCACCCCACCCCAACCCCATCTGTCAGCTTTCCCAATTCTTCTCTCTATGGCCCAGAGAGGCACAGAGGAAAGATCAACAAGTCTACTGCTGAATCAGATGTCTAACAGAGGAATGAGATCTCAATCTATTCTGCTTGCAGGCATTTTCTGTTTTTGTGAGCTCTTCTCTTAGGACCCCATTCATTTGGATTCTACAAAATAAAAGCAATCCTTCCTTCCCCCATGAGAAAAGAAGGAAATGACTTCTCACCACAAACACTAAATTCCCAGTAAGGCCAATGAAATGAATACCCTTCCCAATTTGTTCCAATCCCAAACTTTGTGTAAAAGCCAGGGAAGGAGAGGGTTGGTGATAACTAGTGGTAGCATCATAAGTTCTGTTATCTCCTACTAAGCCTTGAAAATGGTGTCTGATGCCATTATTGATAGCTATTACCAAATGTAGGGTATTTATGTTCTGGGAATATAAACTGGGTCAGCCACTATGGAAAACAATACAAGGGCCTCAAAAAAATTGAGAATGAATCTACCATATAATCTAATTCCACTTCCTGGTATATACCTAAAGGAAATGAAAATAGCATATCAAAGAGATATATGCAATCCTGTGTTTATTGCAGCATTATTCACAATAGCTAAGATACGGGAACAATCTAAGTGCCCTCCAAGAAATAAATGGATAAGGAAGATGTGGTGGTATGTATACAATGGAATATTATTCAGCCATAAGAAAGAAATATATCCTGCCATTTGTAACAACACAAATGCATCTTGAGCACTTTACGTTAAGTGAGATAAGTGAGACAGAGAAAGGTAAGTACTGTATGGTATCACTTACATATGGAATCTAAAAAAGCCACACCCGTGAAAAAAGAGAGTAAGTGATGGTTACCAAAAGATGGGAGGTGAGGAAATAGGACAGATGTTGTTTAAAGATACAACATTGTGGGGTGCCTGGCTGGCTCAGTTGATAGAGCATGTGACTCTTGATCTTAGGGTCATGAGTTTAAGCCCCATGTTGGGCATGGAGCCTACTTAAAAAAAAAAAGAAATTAAAGATACAACCTTGCAACAGGTAGTAAATAAATCCTAGAGACCTAATGCACAGTACAGTGAATATAAACAATATGGTACTATAATCATCAAACTAGCTTAGACACTTGGACCTAATTATTCCAACCACTAAAAAGAAATTATGTAACATGTCAGAGGTGCAAATTATCACTATGATGGTAATCATATTATATAAATGTATCAAATTAATATATTGTACACCCTAAACTTACACAATGTTATATGTCAAATATATATCTATTAAAAAAACCCCTCATAGATATAGAGAGCAGATTGTGGTTGCCAGAGGCCAGGGGTAGACAGTGGGCAAAATGTGTGAAGGTGGTCAAATAGTACAAACTTCCAGTTATAAAATAAAGTCTTGGGGATGTAATGTACAGCCTGGTGACTATAATTAAGAATACCGTATTGTATATTCCAAAGTTACAGAGAATAGATTTTAAAAGTTCTCAAGGAGAAACATTTTTTGTAGCTATGTATAGTGAGATGTTAACTACACTTATTGTGGTGATCATTTCATAATATATACAAATATTGAATCATTATGCTGTACACCTGAAAAAATGTTACATGTCAATTATATCTCAACTAAATAAGATATGTTGCTTAAATTCCAAATGTTTAAGCTGGACACAAAAAAACTAGTCAACAAAAAAGTCCAATACCAGATGGCTTAATAGTGAATTCTACCAAACATTTAAGGAATTAATGACAATTCTTTTCAAATTCTTCCCAAAAAATACAAGAGGAGGGAACACTTCCAAATTCATTCTATAAGGCCAGCATTATGATTCCAAAACCAGACAAAGACCCTACAAGAAAAGAAAATTACATAGATGCAAAAATCCTCAACAAATATTAGAAAAAATATATATATGAAGGGAGAGAGATTGATTTAAAAATCCTTTTCTTATTCTTCCTTCTCCAGTCCCAACCAACCTAATAAAATTCTCTTTTAGGCTTTAAATAATTGCTTCAGTTCAGGAATTTCAAATACTCCCCTGTGCCTCTTATTGTTTACCTTTCTAGTTAACTGCAAACTGTGTTAATTAGTGAGTCCAGACCTTGGTTTCAGACCAGACTTCAGAGAATACAAGGCATTGGCCCAGCTTCCCCTGGGCGCCAAACCCAGCCCATGGCTACATAAGCACGCATGGCCTCTGATTGGTTGTGTTAGACGGTTCTTTCTTTAAGTAGTATTCTTAAGATAAAGTTCAGAATCACAGAGGAAATAAATGAAGAGGTGGCCAGTTACTAGATCTGAGATCAGGTGAGGAAGTTTTAATGAAGCATATGCCAGTTGGAAATATGAGCTTCTTCAGTGATATTGTTCTTGTCCTTCCATATAGTGGCCTGCTTGCAGAATGACACCACTGTAGGTTAAGGTATTCAGGAAATAATCTTGCTGTTCTGGCATCCTCAGTGTTTATAAAGTTTGAACTATTCTAATGCCTAATACCCACTGACAGCAAGAACATAAAGCTATCTGTTCTGTCAAGAGTCAGACATAGGTTCTCTTATGGGGAGACTTTACCTATGATGTGTTTGTCTCGATGGGAAAGCCAGGATGCACAGGAGCTGCTTTCTCCAGGAAAAGCCAGGAGCATGGTAATATCCTTCAACATATCTGATATCCCTCCACGCTTTCTTCCTAGAAAGTTCTATGTGTGTTTTAATTTTGCTTACCATGCTCCACCTTGACCCCATCCCCCAGAACTTTCTCATACATCCCACTACTGCTAGATCTTGACACTCCTGTTCAACCCATTCTTCTTTCCTAAGTTTGTGGTGGAAACATACCCCCCCTTCCTAGGCTACCTCCTTCCCTAGATCGGACCCTGATGTCTCTGTTCCTGAAAATGTTCATTTATCCCAGCTGCCTTGGAGAAGATATCAGAAAGATCTGTCTTCCCTCCCTCATAACACTGTGACAGGGACATCTCACAGCCTAGACATAAATCCTCTTATGCGCCAGGATCCCAAAAGACTACAGAAAGCTGACCCCTGGAATGAAATGAGAATATCAGAAATAGATGTTGACTTGTTGAAGCTACTTATTCCCCTGCTTGCACAGACCTTCTATTTGTATTTTTTTTTTCAATTACTAGAACAACCTTCCAATCTAGTCACCACTGTGACAATGTGAATAGTGTGAGAGATACTGGAGAGGACAGCTATGAGAACAGTTTCAAGTGGGTTACATTGACCTTTGGTTCCCTCCTGCTTCCAGTACTGATATCCTTCTCCTCTTTCAAATTCCTCCTCATACACATAAGGTGGAAACATGGCACCCAGCCCCAGGAAGCCTCAAGCCATTTGGAAACTGACCTTCCAAACACACCCTTCATTCACTTATTCTTAATATATCCAAAAACCAGTGTGGGCAAGCCTTGTCTAGAACACTTTAGAAATCCTCTTATTTACATATTTTACCCTTTCAACTACTTCTTGTTTAATTTTAGTCTTTTGTTCTCACCCACGTGTAAATCTGACATCAGTCTCTCTTGCGTCAGTATGAAATAAAGCTAGAAATGTCTCTCATTCTAAATAGTAAGTAAAAGTTGATATTCATTTTCCTGTTTAAATTTGATTTATTTTCATGCTTGGAATGTAATCTAGAATTGAAAGGAAGACTTTGTCCTTGGTCATTAAAGAAATCCCTGGACTCAGTTTGAGTTGCTGTTTAGGATGGTGAGGCGGGTGAGACCCCAAGATCATATGATAGAAATAGCTCCTGCCTTCATCCATACAAAATATGGATGTTAGCACACTAATGAAAAGTAGTTTTGCAAAAATGCTAGTCTTCTTAGATGAGACCCTGGACTTCCCAAAGATACTGTGGTCAGGCACCACCTTATGAGTAAAAGTAGAAAACTGGAAACTATTTTCAGGATAGACCTATGCACAAATCCTCGGTGCTCTCCAAATCTTTGAAAAGCATAAAACAAACCTACCTTTTCACTTCAATTGAGTAGATTCCAAGTAAAATGTTTGCTTTCAACAGTGTTTACAATTTTATCCATGCAAGATCCTCAAAAGTAAATCCTTCAGCTGTTTACACTTCACCACCACTGGATCTAGTTAAAGTCACGCCAAGGAAGACATTACACTGTTTGCCCCAGGCATACAGGTAACCTAGACTTGGGTCTAAGATGAGCTTCAGCTTGGGGTGATAGACTTATTAATATAATCAGGTTTTTAAGAACACTTGACAAGGAAATAGCAGGATTTGAGGGGAGGCTGGAAGGCAGTTGAAAATGCAGGTCAGTGGAATAAAAAAGGAGAACATCTGAAAGGAGAACAATGTAATCAAAGACACAAAAATACATAAGCCTTTCTAGTATCAAAAGTGGCCAAAAAAGCTAAAATAAAGGTTAAGGACAAATGAGGAGAAAATCTGAATGTCAAGGGAGGAAAAGTGGTCTTCATTCCTGGACTTAGGCCTAGACACTGGGATGAGAGTTAGGAGAAAACTAGGGAATTTATTTCCTGGCTCTTCTACTGGTTCTCAACAGGGCTCAATATCACCTTCCTCTGGGGTAAAATGGAGAAAATTTCCATGCATGAAATACTCCAAGAATTGCTGTGAGAACAAATAGGATTTTTTGGTATACTCTGTATAAAAAAAATGCTATTAAAGTTTAATGTGCTGTTTAGGAAGTAAGAAGACTTGGAATATTTTGAACAAGAAGAATGAAAAGAGGAAAAAAGGTTTAGAATATTTGCTGTAGATATGTCATATAACAGTTTTTGAAACATGATTGTAAGAATTTCTGAACTTTGGAGCATGCAGTGAAAAGTGAGTAATGCTAATGTGTAAATGAGCCAGCAATATTATTTATCAAGTAAATTCCTGTGAAACAGGAATAGAATTCTCTAAATTACATGAAGACTGGACAAGAAGGGATAAAAACTCTTCCTGAGATACAGTGAGGGCAGCTTTGAAATACCTGAGCACAAGGTCAGACTAAGCAGGGTGGGAGGGATATATAAGACATAATGATTCCCTAAAAAATGGGAACAATCATAGGTGATATCACCCCCTTTCTATTTTATTCCAAGGAAATAACCTCCACAAATGGCCTGGAGGAATCACAGCACCATCACTGAGTTTATTCTTCTTGGGCTGTCCAACGACCCCCACGTTGAGGCTCTGTTCTTTGTGTTCTTCCTGGGGATTTACCTCTTGACCATGATGGGGAATCTGTTGATGCTGCTGGTGATCAGAGCTGATTCCCGCCTCCATACACCCATGTACTTCTTCCTGAGTAACCTGTCATTCATGGACCTCTGCTTCTCTTCTGTCACTGTGCCCAAGCTACTGAAGGACCTTCTATCTGAGAAGAAAACCATCTCAGTAGAAGGCTGCCTGACTCAGGTGTTCTTTTTGTTTTTTAGTGCAGGGACTGAAGCCTGTCTGCTCTCAGTGATGGCCTATGACCGCTATGCTGCCATCTGCCATCCACTGCTCTATGGTCAGGTGATGAGCAGCCAGCTCTGTGTGAGGCTGGTGCTGGCCTCATGGGGTCTGGCTTCTCTCAATGCATTTGTCATTGTACTTTTGGCTATTAACCTGGACTTCTGTGAATCCCAAACTATACACCACTACACCTGTGAACTGCCTGCCCTTTTCCCTCTGTCGTGTTCTGATATCTCCATCACTACCAATATCCTGCTCTCTTCCACTTTATTGCATGGGCTTGGCACCTTCCTCCCAATCTTCTTCTCCTATGCTCGTATTATCTCCACCATCCTGAGCATCAGCTCCACCTCAGGCAGAAGCAAGGCCTTCTCCACCTGCTCCTCCCACCTCATTGCAGTGACCCTGTTCTTTGGTTCAGGTTTTCTTTGTTATCTCATGCCTCCCTTGGGTTCCTCTTTGGATTTGCTCATCTCCTTGCAGTACAGTGCAGTCACGCCCTTGCTGAATCCCCTCATCTACAGCCTAAAGAACAAAGAGGTGAAGGCGGCTGTCAGAAGGACACTGGGAAAATATCTCTAAGTAGTGACAAAGACACAGTTATAAAGATTGTGTTCCTTTGCATTTCTTCTTTTCTTCCCACTTTCTCCCATACACAGTGTCACATAACTTTGAAGAAAGATTCCAGAGCTTGTCTGAACAGAGCCTGCCTATTATTCTAGGGTAGTAGTTCTTGATTTGGGTTCCTTATTTGGAAAGTCTGTGCTCAGTTGGTTGGAAGAGAACGTGAAGACAATTTTCCACAAAACACATTGATAAGACAACAAAATAATAAGGCTGAAAAGATACGTTGATTATTTCAGGAGATTCAGCATCTGACTGTGAGGAGTTGCAGAAAGAACTAAAAACAAGGGAGGCATTTATTACACAGAAGTTTTAACCTTTGCAAATCCCAACTCCTGGTAAGTTTTATATATAAAACATTGGCAAATAGAGAAAAAATCCTATGCCAACAAAACAACCAAAACTGTGTAGAATATTATGAACATGAGAACATTATATACCAAATTTACAAAATATTGCCAATGTAACCATTATTTTAATCTATCTATCCTTACATGAATTCATTAAAAAACAAGAAAAAAATTAAGTTTCTAAAAGCTCAAATCCAAGCATTAGACAGATAAGAAAAGCTAACATATGAAAAGGAGGACAAAGAAACTAAAAGCACAAATTAACAAGTCAGAAAACAGAAAAACAGAATTGGGAAATAAATGAAGGCTGTAGTCATTCAAAAAGATCTATAAAATTTGATATAACTCTGTAGAATATATCCAAAAAAAGAAAAACAATAATACAACAGATATAAAAAGATAAAAAGTTTAAGGAAATACTAAGAATCATCTCAATAAATTTGAAAAGTGGGCTTTTGTTTAATTTTAAGGAATATGTAACTCAAGAAAAAGAAAATTGAGCCATTAGATATGTAAAACCAAAACCAAACCAAACAAAAAAACTTACCTCAAAAGGACAACAAGCACAGATACTTTTTCAAATGAGTCCAAACTTCAATGTTATATGAATTGTTTAGAGAGCAGAATAATAGGGAAAGATGTCAATGCATTTTCAGAGCTAAAGTAACTCTGACTCAAACCTGAAATATTATCATCCTGTAATGAATATATAGAAAACAAATCTAAATGGAATATTAATCTGTTGAATCTGAAAGTATACTGAATAGCTTCTCGGCCTTATGGCTAAAATCTAGTGTAAAGTATACTGAAAGAATAACAATCTAAATAATAATCCAAGATCAAGCAAACTTTGTTATTGGTTTGATACCTTAAATCAGTAGGTTAAAATGAGAATAATCATATGTCCACCCTAATAGATTCTTAATAGGCATGAAAATAAAATTTGACACCCCTTGTGACCTCAAATATTAACAATAAAAAATTCTAATGCTTATGTCTTTAATACAAAGTATTTAACATTAAACAATATTCAACCACATGCTTCATGATAATGACAGATAATATCAGATTGAAGAAATTATACTTTAATAAAACAAACAACACTACCACTCACATTACTTAAAAACATTATGCAATTTCCCTCTAATGCAGTGAAACAAGATCAGAAGATGATATTTAAATTTGGAAGGGAAGGATCTACAAATATCAGAGGTGATAATGATTATCTATCCAGAAATCTAAGAAATATCTATCAGAAATGAAAAATTATTAGTATTCCAAGAGAGTTCAGAAAGGCAAAAAATTTTTGAATATTCTTACACTCAATAGTTTTTCTATTACTCAACAATAGTTAAATAAAAAATGTAACTTATAAAAATATACATTTGCTAATGGTAAGATCAATATGAAATGTCAGGATTAAACTTAATAAACACTCAGAGCCCATATGAGTAAAGAAACAAAACTGAACTGAATGACACAAGAGGTGCTTGAATCAGCGGAGAATGTATTCATTAGGCGTCTTCAAGTGACCAAAATGTGGTTAACAATAACAGAAACTGTAAAAAGACTTATCATTGAACTAGCAATAGTTCTGGAGATACATAGCTCCACAGCTACTTGAGTAGCTCAATCAGATCATCAATGATGCGGGTTCCTTCCATCCATGTGCTGTGCCATCTTCATGCATTGATTTCATCCTCAGCCTTGTTGTAGGGTAGCCTTGAGAGTTGTTTTATCTTGTAATGCAAGGGCCTAACTGAGGCTTTGGTTGCTGAAGCACCTTGAATAAACACACTGCCAGCCAACCACTAGATACAGAGATGCTGGTTCTTTTCCACAACTGACCATTTGACCCTCTCTTTTTTTTTCTCCCTGCACTTAAATTCCCACTCTTGTATTAAAATTCACCAACAGAGAGAGGGAGACCAAGAAACCCCAGGACCTCACTCTTAAACCCCACAAAAAGAGAACCCAGGCATTCTCTCCCCCCCCTCTCTTTCCTTCCCCCAAAGACTTCACCATGTCGGCCCAGGGGTCTATGTAATTTTCAGGTCTTTTAAGTAATAAATTTTCATTTTTTCAAAGTTTCCTGATGGTTGTTGCTGGAGGGTATCTCTAGTCATAATAAGAACCACAAGGGGTCACCCAGTCATAAAATTGATTTGGAAAGGGAAGATTGTGGGAAGTTCATAGGGCCCAGACATTTCTAGTCAAGAGTTTAATGATCCATAGGCTGAGACTCGCACAAAACAGTTGTCCAAGCATCTTCAGTTCTAGGGATCATGGTCTTACACAACACAAACCAAAGCTAGAAGGAAAATCATTACTTTAGCCTGTTCTTGAACTTTACATAAATGAAACCATTCAAAATGCTAAAAATTTAAAATATTCAGTCTTCAAATCTTTTAAAAAATTTTTTTGTTTAAATTCAACTTAGTTAACATATAGTGTATTATTTAGTGATTTATCAATGCATATAACACCTAATGCTAATTACATCAAGTGTCCTCCTTAATGCCCATCGCTCAATTACCCATTTCCCCACCCACCACCCCTCCAGCAACCCTGTGTATTTCCTATAGTTAAGAGTCTCTTATGGTTTGCCTCTCTCTCTGTTTTTATCTTATTTTATTTTTCCTTCCCTTCACCTCTGTTCATCTGTTTTGTTTCTTAAATTCCACATATGAGTGAAATCACATGGTATTTATCTTTCTCTGGTTTGCTTATTTTGCTTAGCATAATACCCTCTAGTTCCATCCACGTTACTGCAAATGTCAAGGTTTCATTCTTTTTGATGGCTGAGTAATATTCCAGTGTGTGTGTGTGTGTGTGTGTGTGTGTGTGTGTATCACATCTTTCTTTATCCATTCATCTGTTGATGGACATATGGGCTTTTTCCATAGTTTATCTATTGTGGACATTGCTGCTATAAACATTGGGGTGCACATGCCCCTTTGAATCACTATGTTTGTATCCTTTGGATAAATACCTAGATTGAAATTGCTGGGTCATAGGGTAGTTCTATTTTTAACTTTTTGAGGAACCTCCATACTGTTTTCCAGAGTGGCTGTACCAGCTTGCATTCCCACCAAGTTAAGAATGCTCCCCTTTCTCTGCATCCTCGTCAACATCTGCTGTTTCCTGAGTTATCAATTTTAACCATTCTGACCAGAATGAGGTGGTATCTCATTATGGTTTTGATTTATATTTCCCTGATGCTGATTGATGTTGAGCATTTTTTCATGTGTTTTTGGCCACTTGTATGAATTCCTTGGAGAAATGTCTGTTTATGTCTTTTGCCCATTTCTTGACTGCATTATGTTTTTTGGGTGTTGAGTTTGAGAAGTTCTTTACAGATGTTGGATGCTAGCCCTTTATGATATGTCACTTGGGAATATCCTCTCCCATTCCATACATTGCCTTTTAGTTTTGTTGTTTCCTCATGCTGATGAAGTCCCAATAGTTCATTTTTGCTTTTGTTTCCCTCGCCTCTGGAGACATGTCTAGGAAGAAATTGCTGTGGCTGAGGTCAAAGAGGTTGCTGCCTGTGTTCTCCTGCAGGATTTTGATGGATTTCTGTCTCACATTTAGGTCTTTCATCCATTATGAATTTATTTTTATGTATGATGTAAGAAAGTCATCCAGTTTCATTCTTCTGCATGTGGATGTCCAGTTTTCTGACACCATTTGCTGAAGAGACTTTTTTCCATTGGATATTCTTTCCTGCTTTGTCGAAGATTAGTTGACCATAGAGTTGAGGGTTCATTTCTGGGTTCTCTATTCTGTTCCATCAATCTATGTGTCTATTTTTGTGATAGCACCATACTGTCTTGATGATTACAGCTCTGTAATACAGCTTTAAGTTGGAATTGTCTGAAAGCTATAGAATGCTTATGAAAGAAATTGAGGAAGACACAAAGAAATGGAAATACATTCCATGATCATGAAAAGGAAGAACAAATATTGTTAAAATGTCTATGCTACCCCAAGCAATTTACACATTCAGTGCAATCCCTATCAAAATACCACCAGCATTTTTCACAGAGCTGGAACAAACAATCCAAAATTTGTTTGGAACCAGAAAAGACCCCAAATAGCCAAAGTAATGTTGAAAAAGAAAATAAAAGCTAGAGGCAGTAGTCTTCAAGTCTTCATGAGGAGGTGGGAAACTTCAATCTCCTTTCATCTATGCTTTGCTTTTTATACCCATCATGTCAGGCAAAAGAACAAATAAGAAATACTGTATTTTGTCCTCAACTTACAAGGGAATGTTCTCTATATGAACTCACCTTCAGCTTTGCTACTTAGAATTGTGTATTTGCATGTCCTTAAGAAGTCTATTTGCATGACAATTCTCTATTTGCATGACCTTGCTGCTTAAAATAATCTACAGTATTTGTTGGTCTATTGTATTAAGAGGTGTTGGATTTTAAAATCCTGAAAATGTTAAAAGAAAAAAATAGAAAAACAACATCAAGAATTGGTCAGGTCCCCAGAGCAACTGAACCTATCCCTCACATGTGAAATCTAATTTGCTAGTAGAGATTTTCAGCAAATGCACATTCATGTAAATGGGCTTTTCAGTGATTAGACTTGAGGGGAACTGGTTTGGACCAATTTAAACCTGGGTAGTGTACACCTACTGACTAGCTTCTCATGCTCTGAAATATTCTCTTCCATAAATGTGTAAAATCAGTAACAGTGGGAATGGTAGTGGGTGAAAGCCAGACTTCAATGTGTTGAAGACTTTTTAAAAAAGATGTATTTTATTTATTTATTTATTTATTTATTTATTTATTTATTTATTTTAGAGAGACAGCCAGGGTGGGGGGAAACGGCAAGAGGGAGAGGGACAGGCAGACTCCCTGCTGAGCATGGAGCCCAACACAGGGCTTGATTTATCACCCCGAGATCATGACCTTAACCCAAATCAAGAGTTGGATGCTTAACAGACTGAGCCACACAGGCAACCCTATATTTTCTCATTTAAAATAAAGGGCTACATTCAAATCAAAACCACATTGAGATACCACCTTATGCTAGTTAGAATGGCAACAATTGATAAAACAAGAAACAACAAATGTTGGAGAGGATGTGGAGAAAGGGGATCCCTCTTACACTGTTGGTGGGAATGCAAGTTGGTACAGCCACTTTGGAAAATAGTGTGGAGGTCCCTTAAAAAAGTTAAAAATAGAGGTACCCTATGATCCAGCCATTGCACTACTGGGTGTTTACCCCAAAGATTCAGACGTAGTGAAGAGAAGGGCCATGTGCACCCCAATGTTCATAGCAGCATTGTCCACAATAGCTAAATTGTGGAAGGAGCTGAGATGCCCTTCAAAAGGTGACTGCATTAAGAAGATGTGGTCCATATATACAATGGAATATTACTCAGCCATCAGAAAGAACGATTACATAACATTTGCAGCAGCATGGATGGGACTGGAGGAGATTATGCTAAGTGAAATAAGTCAAGCAGAGAAAGACAATTATCATATGGTTCACTCATTTATGGAACATAAGAAATAGCAGGGAGATCGGTAGGAGAGGGAAGGGAAGAATGAAGGGGGGGGTAAACGGAAAGGGGAATGAACCCTGAGAGACTATGGACTCTGGGAAACAAACTGAGGGCTCAGAGGGGAGGGAGGTGAGGGATTGGGATAGGCCAGTGATGGGTATTAAGGAAGGCACATATTGCATGGAGTACTGGGTGTTATATGCAAATATATGGAACACTACATCAAAAACTAAGGATGTACTGTATGGTGACTAACATAACATAATAAAAAATTATTATTAAAAAAAGGGGGATTAGTAAGATGAATGCAACAGACAACATGCTATAATTGTATGGTACCCTTTAAGATAGAAAAGGTTATTCGGATATTGTAATAAATAGTTAATGGTTTTAAAGATGGCAAAAAAAAGAAAATACTTAAAAATAAAGATGGTATAATATTCTTCAGTAAAATGGGAGGGCCAACATATGTACAATTTGGGGGTGGCTTGTTGAGAGCCCTAATTAATAAATCAGAACAGTTAAGAACCCCCAAAAATAAAATAAAGGGTTACAAAGACTACAAAAATACTAATTCATGGGATCCATGCACCCCAACATTTATATCAGCATTACCTACAATAGTCAAAATAGGGAAAGAGCCTAAGTATTCATCAGCTGATGAGTGAATAAAGAGGATGTGGTATATATGTATGATGGAATACTACTCAATCATAAAAAAGAATGAAATCTTGCCATTTGCAAAGACATGGATGGAGCTGGAGAATATAATGCAAAGTGAAATAAGTCAGTCAGAGAAAGACAAATACCATATTATTTCACTCATAAATCGAATTTAAGAAACAAAACAGACAATCATAGGGGGAGAAAAGAGAAAGACAAAGCAAAAAATAGATGCTTAACTATGGAAAACAAACTAACGGTTAGCAGAGGGGAGGTGGGGATGGGGATGGGTTAAATAGAGGATGCGGATTAAAGACAGCGCTTGTCCTGATAAGCACCAGGTGATGTATGCATATGTTGAATCACTATTACACACCTGAAATTAATATTACATTATATGTTAACTAACTGGAATTTAAATGAAAACTTGAAAAAAAAATAAAGGGCTAACCAGATCAAATGTTTTCAAACCTATTTTAACCCTGCTTATATTAACATTATTTTAAAAGCTCTATTTATTTGAGAGAGAGAGAGAGAGAGAGAGCGTGCACACGAGCAGGAGGGGCATAGGGAGAGGGAGAGAGAATCTCAAACAGACTTGGTGCTGACCATGGAGCCCAGTGCAGGACTCAATCTCACGACCCTGAGATTACAAACTAAGTTGAAACTGGGAGTCGGATGCTCAATGACTGTGCCACCCATTTGCTCCTTAAACCTGATTACATTGTTTTTTAAATTCTACATAAAAACATAAACAAATAAAAGTGATTGGTCTCACAGCGGCAGTCCCAGTGGCCGAAGCAAGGTGGATCAAAGTCAGAGTGGTGGTCATGGCCCTGGAAGTGGCAAGAAGGATGACAAGGATAAGAAAAAGAAATATGGGGGCGCCTGGGTGGCACAGTGGTTAGGCATCTGCCTTCGGCTCAGGGCGTGATCCCGGCGTTCTGGGATCGAGCCCCACGTCAGGCTCCTCTGCTGGGAGCCTGCTTCTTCCTCTCCCACTCCCCCTGCTTGTGTTCCCTCTCTCGCTGGTTGTCTCTATCTCTGTCAAATAAATAAATAAAATCTTTAAAAAAATAAATAAAAAAAAAAGAAAAAGAAATATGAACCTCCTATACCACCTAGAGTGGGGAAAAAGAAGAAAACAAAGGGACCAGATGCTGCCAGTAAGCTGCCACTGGTGACACCTTGCACTTAGTGCCTGTTAAATATACTGAAATTAAAGTGAATTTAGACTATCTTCTCATGGAGAAAGAATTCATTTGAAATGTAGCCTTTAGAAGAAAAGCAAGAGGAGAAAAGATGAAAGGTGGATGGTCTGAGGGGGACCCCAATGTCGGTAGGAACCATAGAAGAAATCATTGATGACAATGATGCCAACATGTCTATAGCTGTGGGTTCAGAACACTAAAACAGCATTCTTTACTTCGTAGACAAGGATCTGGTGGAACCAGGTTGCTCCATCCTGCTCAACCAAAGGTGCATGCTGTCATAGGGGTGTTCATGGATGATATGGATCCCTTGGTCTCAGTGATGAAGGTAGAAAAGGACCCCCAGGAACCTATGCTGATATTGGGGAGTTGGAGAGCCAAATCCAAGAAATTGAGGAATCTGAGGAGCTTCCTCTCACTAATCGTAATATCATGAAGAGATGAATATAAAGCCCCCAAAGAGGGGGGTCATTCTCTATGATCATCCTGACACAGGTAAAACCTTATTAGCCAAAGAAGTAGCAAGCCAAACTTCAGCCACTTTCTTTCTTTCTTTTTTTTTTTTAAAGATTTTATTTATTTATTTGACAGAGATAGAGACAGCCAGCAAGAGAGGGAATACAAGCAGGGGGAGTGGGAGAGGAAGAAGCAGGCTCATAGCGGAGGAGCCTGATGTGGGGCTCGATCCCATAACCCTGGGATCACGCCCTGAGCCGAAGGCAGACACCCAACCACTGTGCCACCCAGGCGCCCTGAAACTTCAGCCACTTTCTTAAGAGCAGTTGACTCTGAACTTATTCAGAAATACCTAGGGGATAAGCCCAAACTCATTCAGGAATTATTACAAGTTGGGAAAGAACATGCATGATCCATTGGGTTTATTGATGAAATTGATGCCATTAGAACAAGAAAATATGACTTAAATGCCAGTGGTGAGAGAAATTAAATGAACAATGTTGGAACTGTTGAACCAGTTGGATGGATTGTTTTCAAGGGGTGGTGTGAAAGTTATCAAGGCCACAAACCGAACAGAAACTTTGGATCTAGCGCTTGTCAGACCAGACCTCACTGACAGGTAACTTAAGTTCCCCTGCTCAACCAAAAGCACATCTTTCAGTTCCATAAGCATGATGATGTTGACTGATGATATAACCCTGGATGACTTGATCATGGCTAAAGATGACCTCTCTGGTGCTGACATCAAGGCAGTCTATACAGAAGCTGGTCTGATGGCCTTGAGAGAATGTAGAATGAAAGTAACAAATGAAGACATCAAAAAATCTAAAGAAATGTTTTTTATGAAAAACAAGAAGGCACCCCTGAGGGGTTTTATCTCTAACAGACTACAGTTACCTTCAAGGTAATGGTTGGAAGTGTCCACACCCCTCGATGGATGAGGTTGGTACGTTGCCCAAAGGAACTAATCTGTTCCAATCCAGTTGATCTCTCTTAGCAAAACCTATGTACATTTTTGAGTGTGATGTATAGGATAAGCATGGGGCTGCCTTCATCTGCAGGTCAGGTCTCCCCAGTAAAGCATGCTCCTTCTGAATGAATGAATGAATGAATAAATAAATAAATAAATATGATTAACGTAGACCTTCTCTGGATTAACTAGGGACTCAAGAAGATGTAGTCCCACTCACAAATGCCCTCCTTTTCCTTACCTACCAACAAGGATGAACCAAACCATTATCACTCCATCAGCTGTCCCACCACTCACCTAGTCACGTCAAGACCTAAACTGCCTCTTACCTTATTTACACTCATATTTGACATATGCAATGCCAGTCTAGAATCAATGCTTTTTAACACCACAAAAATCACACTAAATTCGCCTTTAGTACAGGGAGTACTGTTTGCTTCCTAGAATTGAGATATTTATTACCTGACATGCTGTCAGATATTATGCTTTATAGGAACCTGAGAGGGACAAAGAGCTACATGCACTAACCTCCAGCCGTCCTCCTGATGGCCCAGGCACACCAGCTGGAATAGTCATCCATACCTTGGCCCACTCCAGCCCTGTGGTGCTCCACCACCCCTGCAACTGGATGGACCTGACACCTGCTACTCAGAGGCCCTGGCACAGATGTTTACTTCTTCAGGAGGCCTTCCCTGACCCCTCCAAAGTTGGCTATAAGCAGGTACAGGAAGATGTGGTTAGTTTTAAAGAAAAAACAGTAACCACAAAGATGGGGCCCCAAAAGGAGAGCATTCATGCCCATTCATCAGCTTCGGCCCAA
>NW_023222102.1:0-698 GCF_002007445.2 Ailuropoda melanoleuca | reverse complement strand
ATGCTAAGTGAAATAAGTCAGTCAGAGAAAGACAAATACCATATGATTTCACTCATGTGTGGAATTTAAGACACAAAACAGATGAACATATGGGAGGAGAAAAAAAGAGGGAAACAAACCATTAGAGACTTTTTTTTGAGTAGGCTTTATGCCCAGTGTGGAGCCCAATGTGGGGCTTGAACTCATGACCCTGAGATCAAGACCTGAGCTGAGGTCAAGAGTTGGGTGCTTAACCAACTAAGCCACCTAGGTGCCCCAAACCATAAGAGACTTTTTAACAATTGAGAACAAACTGAGAATTGATGGAGGGAGGTGGGTGGGGGATGGGCTAGATGGATAATGGGTATTAAGGAGGGTACTTGTTATGATGAGCAGTAAGTGTTGTATGTAAGTGATGAACCACTGAATTCTACTTCTGAAACCAATATTGCACTGTATGTTAACTAACGAATTTTTTTTGACCAATAGTGAAGTTTATTGAGTGATAGAGTACAATGCTCCCGAAGAGGGAGGGGACCCAAGAGGATTGCCCAACTCACTAGAACTTAAATAAAAAGCTGAAAAGAAAAAAAAAAGGATCCTTAGTAGCTAGATCATATTGGCACAGTTTTGCTTTATTGCTTTCATTGTCATAGGACAGTCTTTCTTTTTCTTCCTTCCTTCCTTCCTTCCTTCCTCTCTTTCTTTCTCTCTTTCTT
>NW_023222101.1:0-698 GCF_002007445.2 Ailuropoda melanoleuca | reverse complement strand
TTATACATTCAGGTAAATTTTCTTTCTTTGTACGTATTAAGGATAAAATTTCAGCCTGTGTTTTTATACAAGTCCTGTGTGATTACTCTTTCCCACTGCTCTTACAGTTGAGCCTAAAAAAATATGTGAAAATGAGCTGGTCAGAAAACCACTGGCTAGTTGATCCTTTGCCAGTGTTCAAACCCATATTATCTGTGATCCTACTTCATAGTGAGTTCCAGAAGTGTTCTCAGATCCAGGTAGCTCTTCTGTGTGTATTTGGTGATCGGCACATCAGCATCCAAGCCAACAGGAGTGGAGAAGGGGAAGCAGAGGGGACGTGCATTTCCCTGGAAGATGAACTTGCCACTTCTGCTCATGTCCTCCCAGCCAGAACTGAGTCATGTGACCAGAGCTCGCTGCAAGGATGGCTGTGAAATGTCTTCTTGCCCTGGATTCTGTTACTAATTGAAAGTAGAGTGGGTGACTATTGAGCACAACTAGTAACTACGAGATCACCTTATAGACTGTGGAATGAATCCCGTGGACAAGGAAAGTCATTTGCGTTTTATTCAGAAGGGTGTCGTAATCATAATTGTGTTTCACAACATAATTTTTGTGTGAAAAATACATTGGAGGGAGCCTTAGTGGGTGTTAAGAGGACATTCCAGTCCAAGTGAGACGGAGTGGCCGGGACTCGGTGATAGCAGTAAAGAGGG
>NW_023222100.1:0-698 GCF_002007445.2 Ailuropoda melanoleuca | reverse complement strand
AACATCACCAAAGGAGAAATCCCAGGAAATGGGCATGGATTCAAGAAGAGTACGGTCCACCCAATGACAGACCAAGTCATGAAGAGTTTATCATACAGGTACCAACTACTGTTCTCCTTAAGGGAAAAGAGTTCTTGTGGAATGTTCTAGGTGCCTTTACTGGCAGCACTCCAAGAGCTAATGGTGCTCGCCTGTGCCTGTCAGGTGCCCTGGGGACAAGACACTCAGCCAGCAATGAGGCTAGCCCTGACCGCCCCCTGAGATACAGAACTGCCCAGTGCAGGCCTGTCCATGCAGACAGCCAATGATGCTCTGCTGTGAAAAACCAACATGGCCCCAGGGAGGAGCCAGGCCTGTCCACAATACCAGGCCTTGGTCAGATGACTTGGATCACATGCAGAATACAGGGTCTGATGTTCCTGAGGCAGATGAAGGGCTGGTGGGTGTCAGTCTAATTCCAAAACAAGCCCATCTCCTGAGGGCGAACTCTGTCCCCAACACTCCCCGAAGAAATTCCCAGCGACGACCCTACTTTCCTGCAGCTTGATGACACAGAACGTCTCTTTAGATAACTCGGCAGGACTCCGACATTTCATTTTGGGATCTCTATGCCTTTCTCACTTCAATTCCCATTAGAAATCTCTTTGATAGAGAAGAAAACGCAGGGACAGGGAAGCCAAGCTCTGCCTCTGTCACAC
>NW_023222099.1:0-698 GCF_002007445.2 Ailuropoda melanoleuca | reverse complement strand
TGAAGAACTTGATTTTCTCTCATTGGCACATGGAAAGCATTGGAGAATTTATGCAGATATTGACTTCATGATTTGACCAATGTGAAAACAACGTTAAAACATTAAAACACCCCCCAACTACCACCTCCAGTAGCCTCTTCATGGGTGCGTGTGAGAATAGGAGTGTGGGGATGGTGGAGATAAAATCAGGGGCCCTACAGCTGGGAGTAGGGTGATGGCAACTGGAACGTGGCAGAAGGAATGGAGTTAAGATCTATTCTGGAGCTGAAATTGAAGCTTCTGGTCCTGAATTTGACATGGAAGGTGAGAGAAAGCGAAGTGACAAGGATGATGCCACAGGTTCCTTCCTGAAGTCACCGGCAGATGATGGTGCCATTGTCTGTGACAAGGGAGACGGAGAAGGAGCAAGTGGCAGGGAGGGTTTGGTTTCAGACATGTCAATTGAGATGCCTGCGAGACGTCCAAATGGATGTGTCAAGTGGGCGATTGGATAAATGAGTCTGGAGCTTAAATGAGATCTGGGTTGGAGATATGAATTTGGGGATGCCAACATATAGATGACATTGAAAATCATGGAGATGAATGAGACCGCCTTAGGCAAGAGTGAGATGAGAAAAAAGCCTGGAATGGCTTTGTGGAACTTCAGAACTTAGACATGGTGTGATAATGGATTGTCATGGTGATAATACAAGGAGCTA
>NW_023222098.1:0-698 GCF_002007445.2 Ailuropoda melanoleuca | reverse complement strand
TTTTTTTTTTTTTTAATCTAGTCTTCATTTCTCTTTACATTCTTTCTATGGATAATTGCATCCATATCAATGATTTGATTGGCAATTATTTCTTAATTATACCCCTAGCCTCTCTTCACCCTTTTTATTCCACATTCTCATTAAAGTCCAGGTACATTTGTTTTAATATCCTACCTGCATATACCTGTTGATATTTCTGTTTTCCCTGCCTATATACTTTATAACACTGTAGCAAAAATATTAGAAACATATTCAGGAGCTATGGGGATATGGTAAGCCTTGCTTTTACCAGAAAAGCTATAACTTTAATAGTCTTTCCCCTTCAAATCTCAATTGTCGGCCTTGCTTCTTATTTTACTAAGAAAATACAAGCAGGTTTTAAAAATTACCATCTTCTCACCATCAAATTTATCAAAAACCATCTGTATTCATATGTCCCTGCCATCTTATATGTTCAGTGCACAAATTATCCAAGTTTCTATTTAAGATCAACCCTCCCACTGCACTTTGAATCGCATCTACTGTCGCCAACTCAGAAACCTCATTTCTGCTGTTTATTGTCTCATTTCTATCAGTCCGCAGAGACGCTCACATCCTAAAAGGATAAAAGCAACTCCCTGGATACTATGCTACTTTATAGCTACATTCTAACCTCTGTGCTCCCCTTGGAACGTATTCCCCCAGGAGCCTCTGCACTC
>NW_023222097.1:0-698 GCF_002007445.2 Ailuropoda melanoleuca | reverse complement strand
GATCAGTTCTTTAAAAAAAAGTATGTCATTTTTTCATCAGGAAGAGGGAAAACAGTATAAATAATCAAGGGAACCCTACATCAATACTTTAAAAAGAATTAGAACACATGCTTCTAATTGCAATTGGGTCTGTTTTTATAATTAAAAATTACCTCTTTTTCTCATGATGAAAGCAATTCATGTTCATTTAATTTAGAAATTACAGACAAGCATGGAAGAAATCACACCTGTGATCCCACCACCCAGAGATATACTTTGTATATCCTTGCATTCATTTTGTACCAAATGGTATCACAGTATACACCCCATTTATAACTTGTTTCTTTCACAGACCAGTACTGTCACTATCCTTTGATAAGAATATCTAAATCTGAATCTAAATCTATCAACATCTAAAACAAAATTGGTAATCCTCAAAACTCTATAGTGTCATTACCATGGAACTAATGAAACTTAACTTTCAAGGCCATTCATATACTCTGGCACAGGCTGCAAGTGTGTTCACATAGTCATAACATGTTTTTGTAAATTGCAGAAATAAGATATAAATTTTTTTTTTCTTTAAGAGAGCCCTCCTGAATTTTATAAGCATCAGGTCTAACAAAACCTGTATGTATCCCTGGTAGTCTGTCCTTTCCCTTCCCCTCCCATTCATTCAGCAAATATTTTTGAATATTTATTATGGGCTACATGCTGTT
>NW_023222096.1:0-698 GCF_002007445.2 Ailuropoda melanoleuca | reverse complement strand
CCAGGTTTTGATCTGGATTTTTCTGGGCAATCCTGCAAGGGATGTTTGCCTGCTTCCTTAGGATTTTATGATGACTGTCTTGCTTGCTTGTTCTCCAGTTGAGACAGAGGCAGTCAGGAAATATTTCACCAGGGTGGAAAAGTGAGCATCCATTTCTGACAACTAGCAATTCCCTTCTTCAAGTGCATCTTTTGGATGTAAACAGAAGAGTTAGAAAAGTACGTAGACCTCATTCATCACTGCTTCAGAGAAGCGGATTCTATCATTCTGGAATCAAAAATGAACATTCAACTCGAGAAGAAAGAAAGAAATCAATTATACTGGTGGCATTAAAGCATCATAACAAAGAAACTAAGAAGCACAGAAAGAGATCTCATATTTTCTTTAAGTTGAAGAAGCCAAGCTTCCATTTTTTATTCCTGGAAAGAACATCAATGAGATTGATTAGGAAAGGCTAATAGAATGTTAAAATTATACAGCATTTTTGCAGCTTGACTGTAATTTGTATACACAATGGGCTATTACCTATGCATTGTTCTATGGAAGAAAAAAATAAATTAATTGCTTCTTCCCTTCCCTCCTCCTTTCTAAAAGCCTGATCAAGTGATTTATCTTTAAACTTACTGCAATGAGTAGTTTCATTATCATTTTTAAATTTTTAGTTGTTTTCTTTAGGGAAGGTGATACCAAATTAACAA
>NW_023222095.1:0-698 GCF_002007445.2 Ailuropoda melanoleuca | reverse complement strand
GTTTCCCACATGACTTAACATAGATCCTGTGGTTCATAAATGTAATAAAATCTTGCTAGAGATCTCATACTATCTTTCCTCATAACAATTTTAAAGAAAATCTAATAATTTCCTTCTTTCCCAGAACATTCTAGAACCAATGGTTCAGGAACAGATAGTAGCCTTGGATGACAAAGTTTAAAGGTGGTTTAGAGAAAACATTACTTCAACTTGCAATCTGATATAAATCTTGTTTAATCTCTGTGTTACAAGACTGGCAAGAATTATCAAGTTGAGACTTCTAGAACTCTAAATTTCCAAGGGAATGAAATTGATTACATCATCCAGCAAGTACCTTAGTGCCATGCAGACAATCTTCATGAGAAATCTGCTAGAAGTCAGGAATTTTCTTGCTGAATATAGATCTCCAGAGCAAGAGTAAAGTTGTTTGTGCGAGAAGAGTAAAGTTGTTTACACAAAAATGCTTTGTGACATCAGTTTAAGAATACCTTATGCCTACATCACCTCATGCCTACATCACCTCATACCCACATTAGCATGAAAGGGAGATGGGATTTTTGACTAAGAGTGATTTCTTTTGGTGTTAGTATTTCCCTAGGTGATTCACCTTTCATTACAATCTCAGGTTGATCAACTCCTTTGTTTTAGAGTTGTAAATACAGCATATGAAATCATAGCAATCACATCTTACTGGCCTG
>NW_023222094.1:421-579 GCF_002007445.2 Ailuropoda melanoleuca | reverse complement strand
ATAGCCAAACATGAGATATAGCTAAAGCAGCAGTGTTTACAGAGAAATTACAGCTGTAAACACATATATTTAAAAAAATAAAAAAGATCTCCAATCAATAACCTAACCTTCCACCTTAACACACAGGGAAAAAAGACAAAACTTAATGCAAGGAAAAG
>NW_023222094.1:0-148 GCF_002007445.2 Ailuropoda melanoleuca | reverse complement strand
TCTCCCACTCCCTCTGCTTGTGTTCCCTCTCTCTCTGGCTGTCTCTGTCTCTGTCGAATAAATAAATAAAACCTTTAAAAAAAAAAAAAGAATCAAATGACAAACATAAACTCAGCAAGGGTTACCACTACTGACCTTACAGAGATAA
>NW_023222092.1:0-2992 GCF_002007445.2 Ailuropoda melanoleuca | reverse complement strand
GACAGAAGAATAGCAGGCATCAATGAAGGAGAGATAGGCCAGGAAATAGTACATGGGGGACCCCCATAATGGGCTGGCAGTGATAGTGACCATGGTGAGCATATTTCCTACCACAGAGAGGATGTAANACAGAGAGGATGTACACCACCAAAAACACTACAAATATGATTTTCTGCATCTTTGGATTCTCCGTGAGCCCCAGTAGAACAAAGTCTGTCACATTGTTCCTATTCTCCATTTTGTCATATTATCAATAATTGCATTACCTGAAAAAAAATCACTTTTGATTAATGTGACCTTGAACTTACTAAGCTTCTTCATCTACTAAATAATACATACCCAGATTCTTTTGAGTTGTGGATTCTCATGTGCTTTTTTGAGACAGAAAATAAATGATCAATTCTTTAAGATTACTTAAATTATTTACTCGATGTTTTTGTGAGTATGAACAGGAAGAACTTTGTAAACACACAGGCAGGAGATCGCCTGTGCACACTTCATCATGTGCGGTGACTAAGCCTAACATGAAGTAATAGATTGTACACATAGCGGCCGCTAAGTAAGAAAGGGGAGGTAGTTTATGAGGTAAAAGCTACGAATGCGAGGTTAAGGAATTTCCCGTCTATCCTAGGGAATTGGGAAAAGATGGGAAGGCAGTGAGAATATAGGTGGAAAAGGGAAGAGGAATTTGAGGAAAGGGGAATAAGGGATATAATTTTAATAAAGATCTTCATGTGCCTTGGATGAAGTGGGGTGAGGTTCCGTAAGAGGTTGGAAGCCAGAGACAGAAACCTCAGTTAAGAGATTATAATAGTTTACATAGGAGTAACAGGGCATTGGTGGTAGGTATGTAAAGAAAGTATAAAAAGCTACTATAAAAATAATTCACAATGTTTATTGTCTAAATACAATAATATTATATTTGCTAATTATATATATATGCACAGACACATACCTATAGACTTTAATAATTGATTGCTATGTTCATGGCATAATATCAAGTGTTGTGTAGATAGGATCTCTTTAAATACTGATAACATCCTGTGTGTTTGGTATTATTCCATCCAGTTTGAGATGAGAAAACAGTGTCAGAGACTTCAGTTGATGGTGAGAATAACAATAGCAATATTTACTAAAATTGAATATTTAGTGGCTCTGAGTGTTTTTGCAGACATGTGCTGATTTAATCTCCATTGCAATTCTGTAAAATAATTCCGGCTATTGTTTTTATACTTATTTTAAACATTATGTAGTAGAAACATAGAAAAGTTAAAGATCCTGCCAAGACCAAGATGCTATGTAAGGGCAGAATCAAGATTAGTTAATTATGCTTGTTCATGTTTTTCCTCCAAATTCTTACCCATGCCCTATATTGTCGTAATTAACAACATTGAACTAGTAATCTCCTCTTTATATGACCACGATAATTATAATTGCTTGGGGAACCTGCGTGGCTCAGTAGGTGAAGCATCTGCCTTTGACTCAGGTCATGGTCTCAGGGTCCAGGGATCTAGCCCAGGATCAGGCTCCCTGCTCAGTGGGGAGCCTGCTTCTCCCCCTTCCTTTGTCCCTCACCCTGCTCCTGCAGTCTTCTCTCTCTCTCCCCCTCTCAATTTGCACTCTCTCTCTCTCTCAGTAAATACATAAAATATTTCAAAAAAATAATTATAATTGCTTTATTGCTACTTTGGAGGCAAGTGTATATAACACAATTTCATTAGGAGACACACACGTACACACACACACACACATATTAGAACACCCACTTATCAAATAAAATGTGGTAGTATATTCATTGAAAGATCTTTTTATCTTGACTTCTCCCTCAGACCTATATCTCCCTCCTACAATCCATCTCCAAAGCTAACCATCTGTTAGATGTTGAAAAGGATTTCCACTGTGGTTAAGTGTTTTGGCTTGGAAATCATAAAGACCAGGTTAGAATTCTGATGTTTCCAGTTGCATCTTCTTTTATCTGGAGTACCTTTCTAGCACATTACATCCTTGTTTCCTCATCTCTAAAGCAAGATTGATAATATCCATATCAAAGGTTTTTATGAGAACTGTTTAAAGAAACCTATTTGAACGTAACACCACCGCGGTGTGCATACAGAGGACTTTCATCTCTTTTGTAACTGTGTAGGCACCTAGGATACAGGAATTTTGGACACTTTGGGTGATAGTTAGGCAATAATTTAACTGTGCAAGAAGTTCAGGAAGAATCCTCTCCAATTTTACCTTAAAAGAAGGCATACAGACTCAATTATCTGTGGCCTTTGTTACCAGAAAGAATTCTCCATTCATGCTTGGACTACACAGCTGATGACATACATCATTTATTATTCATAATTATGTCTCTTCTATGTGAGAAGTGCATTTACATTTTGTTTTCACTCTCATGAGTGGCCTAGATGATTAAACTAGATGTCTCATTGCGAAAGCATGCTGTTTGGTGACAAAGAGCAGGGTCCTACAACTGGCTTCAATTCCTTGATTTTCAAATTGTTCATCTGTCAGCTTAGGTGAATGATATTTACCAACTGTCCTTTGAAGAGCTGGGGTGAGGTTGGAATAAACTAATACTATATTTGAAGGGACTGAAACAATGATTAATATATATGGGNATCCCCTTTCTCTGAGTGAACCTGAGTTTCTAAGAAAGCTGAACGTCAAATAGAAAAATGGCGTAATTCCAGTGTGGGGACCTGTGATGTAGTTAACTTGTTGATTCATGTCACAGAGAGAACTTCTGCCTACCTAGCAACAATAAAACTTTGTTGGAATCTGCTACTGATTGCTTGAGAGCAAGAGCAGTGAGGGCATGAAATCAATGGCAGCCCTTTTAAAGTTCTTGACTCCAAATGCTGTTTTGTGGTGTTGTTGTTGTTGTTTAGTCTTTGTTTGCTTCACCAAGAGGCCAGAAGTAAATAGGCCTCTGTAGGGGAAGAAAGCTTTTGCCTTTTTTCCTTGTCTGTTCTTTGGCTGATCTAAC
>NW_023222091.1:0-698 GCF_002007445.2 Ailuropoda melanoleuca | reverse complement strand
CCTGTGATCAGAAAGTGGGCTGAGAAGGCCAGGTACCTTCCAAGGAAGAAAGAATATTACCCAACAACCATTTTAGCTAAAGTGAAGAAGAGTGGGACTATCTTAGAGCAGGGATCAGCAAACTTCTTTTGTAACGAATTTAGGAAATATTTTAGCTTTTGTAGGCCATACGGTCTCTATCATGCCTCAGTTGTGCCATAAAAGTAGCCATAAATAATATTCAAATCAATCTGGCTGTGTTCCAATAAAACTATATTTAAAAATAAGTTTGGCTGAGGGGTAGATTTAACCCTGAGGCTGCAGTTTGCTGACTTCTGCTCTGGAGATTGAGCCAAGGATCATGGGACGAATTTGTATAGAGTACTTCCTAAATAGTAGGAACAGGACCTAATAATAATTTATGTTAGGGGGCCATGACTGCCCCAAAATATTCTAGAATAGGTACATATCTGTGCCTTTGCATGTCTTCTGTTCTTCCGCTTTCTGAATGGGTGTAATTATTTTCCCTCTTAAGCCATTTTATATGACATTTAAGTGGGGGTATAGGAATGTGATAACTTGTTTATTTAAATTATAACACCATGATCTAGTCTATCGTGGCTAACATAGAGTGACAGATTTATTCTTTCTTCCTATTGACAGTGTCATTTCACTGTGATTTTACATTGCTTATTGTGACTGAGAACTTTCTTTTTTTT
>NW_023222090.1:0-698 GCF_002007445.2 Ailuropoda melanoleuca | reverse complement strand
ATTGTATACCTTAAATACATACAATTTTTTGTCAATTATACCTCAATAAAACTGAGACAATAAATATTACTTTAGGCTGTTAATTAAAGATAATAAAATAAAGTAATGCTCTTTTCAATTATTCTCTTTTTACCAATGAAGAATTTTTTTCATCTATAAGGATGAGGAAGCTAAAGTTTAAAGGAATTTTCCTCAAGTTCTGGATCTAAGACTTGTATTCCAAAGAGAGTTCAGATTCTCTTTAATGTGGACACATGAATTATGTAGGATGGACTGGTTTTTTGATTGTCACTGTTACATTATAAATATTACTGCAAAGTTATGAAAAAAACTGTGATAAAATATCACCCTTTATAGTAATATATAGTTCTTGGCCTGTAGCAGATCTGATCTAGCATGTAATCTTCTAAACATAAAAGGAAATAAGTACTCACCATGGCTGCTGTTAGAGATAGTGAACCTATTTAATTATTTATGCCATTATTTTTCTTCTTGACTATTCTCTCACTATTATGAGGTTACACACTCTGCTCATATTCAGTATATAAGAAAAACTAGTTAGAGTCTATGAGAATACATCCACTTACTAGTCTTTAATTGGGACTGACCACAGCAAAAACTTTAGGAAATCCAGAATCACACATAATGATTAAATAAAATGAAGATAAATCCAACCGCTTAGAAATTTTTTTTTTTTT
>NW_023222089.1:0-698 GCF_002007445.2 Ailuropoda melanoleuca | reverse complement strand
TTATTATTATTATTATTATTATTATTATTTGCTTAACAGTTCATTGGATTTATCTCTTCTCTCACATTTTATTATAAGCAGTAAGGAGAAACCAGTCCACACACTTCAACACTTTGCCTAGAACCCTCCTCTGCTAAATACCCAAGGTGGTTACTCACTAGGAAAAACACTACTGGTGCATTCTGGTATGATGATAATCATAAGAATAGTTAATAATACTGCTGGCTCCCTCTGCACCCCACCGTGTTGTATGTGCTAAACCTATACTTACTCATTTCATCCTCAGCAGAGCCTTTGAGGAAGAGCTATTGTTGCCTGATTTTAAACTTTGGGAAACTGAGGCACAGCGAGGGAAGGCTAACAAATCACAAGACAAAGATCTGAACGGATTCTGTGTGGCTGCTGTGCCCCACATCTCTCCAGTGTACACTACTGCTTCTCATCTGATAAGACCCTCAACCTCACCGTTTATTAAGGCAAAGCAAAAAAATAAATGAATAAATAAAATCAAACTGAAGTACAACTTTTTACCCCCAGTTTAATAGGCAGGAATTTAAAATATTGATAACAAGCATTGTGGTTTGAAATTTGGAGGGAAATTATCTTGTTATATTGAGAAAGCAGCTTCCCAGGCATCTTGTCTTCCTTACTGTCCCTTAAGGACATTCCTATTCTAAAGGTTTGATTTTTTTTTTTTT
>NW_023222088.1:0-698 GCF_002007445.2 Ailuropoda melanoleuca | reverse complement strand
AGTTGTTAATTTTAGCCATTCTGACTCGTGTGAGGTGGTATCTTATTTTGATTTGTTATTTGGTTTGTTAATACATCCTTTCATCTTTTTTTTAAGGATTTTATTTATTTATTTATTTGAGTGAGAGAGAGCATGAGAGAGAGCAGACAGCAGAAGCGGGGAGGGGGGATTGAAGGGCAGAGGGAGAGGGAGAAGCCGACTCCCCACAGATCAGGGAGCCTCATGTAGGGCCTGATCCCAGGACTCCGAGAACATGACCTGAGTTGAGGGCAGATGCTTAACTGACTGAACCACCCAGGCACCCCCAACGTGTTCTTTTAGAATCTCTTGGCCTAGTTCCCTAGCATCTAGTGAAGCCATGGTACTCAGCAAATGTCCCATAGGAAAAAAACAGCTGTGTGTTTGAAAACTCCAAAGTTTGACATTTTGATGGCAGTTTTGTATGTCCCCTGGAAAGCTCTGTGGGTTTTGCTTTTTGCCAGGAGATGCCCTCCTTCTGGGCCATGAATGACCCTTACTTAGCCCATGCCCAGAATTTTCAAATAGTTCCAGGGGGAAAGGTGGTTTTCAATTGTCACCTTGCTTTTGAAAGTCTCCCTGTCCCTTGAAGTTTTGCTTATCTAGTCTTTGTTGCTTTCTTGGCTCTCTGATGGCTTAATGTGTGTGTGTGTGGTTTTTTTTTTTTTTTTTTCAATTTA
>NW_023222087.1:0-698 GCF_002007445.2 Ailuropoda melanoleuca | reverse complement strand
TTTCCTTTCTTTTTTTTAAATTAATTTTTAATTTTTTTAGGAAAGTTCAGGTAACAGTCACTAGTTTCATGCAGCTTATTAAGCTAGATTACTTCTACCATGCTAGCCTATTTTGTAGGGGTCTAAGTCTCCCTTGTAACTTAGCCACTATTGGACTTTTTGCCCTCTAGCTCACTGGAAAAGTCAATGTCTTTCAGAACCAAACATTTGAACATTGATCAAGCTTTGCATTTCCACAGATGAGGACCATGAAACTCAATATATGCAAATAAGTATAGCAGCAATCGGGGAGAGTGCCTAAAAACTGCCTATTGTGGTGATAAAATCAACTCCACTAGACTAGAACAGGACATAACAGAAATCAATATGGTAAGATAAAAATGTCACAGTGCATCTCATGTAGTTAGAGCATGCGTTGTACCGAGATTTCTTTTTTCATTTATATATCTTAAGTAAACTTAAGATCCTGCCAAACTGGGATCACAAGTGTGCATAGTTCTATATTGTACATAAGAATGTACAATAGTTCAGTTCAATAAACGTTAAAGAAACGCCATATCCTAGACACTATGCTAGACACTGGGCACAGAGAGATAATAGAGCATGAGTTTGCTTATTGAGTGGATGAATCACTGGTAGGACTCACTGAATCCTGGAAGAAAGGATATGGGCTCTTTTTTTTTTTTTTTTTTTTTTTT
>NW_023222085.1:0-697 GCF_002007445.2 Ailuropoda melanoleuca | reverse complement strand
GGATCATGCCCTGAGCCGAAGGCAGACGCTTAACCGCTGTGCCACCCAGGCGCCCCAATAATTTTTTTTTTAAAGATTTTATTTATTCATTCGACAAAGAGAGACAGCCAGCGAGAGAGGGAACACAAGCAGGGTGAATAGGAGAGGAAGAAGCAGGCTCCTAGTGGAGAAGCCTGATGTGGGACTTGATCCCAGAACGCTAGGATCATGCCCTGAGCTGAAGGCCGACGCTTAACGACTTAAGCGTGCGCCACCCAGGCGCCCCTCAAATAAATAATTCTTAAAAAAGTAAAAAAAACAAAAAACAAAAAACAAAACTATCTGTAATGCTTAAGGCAACCCAAAGGGCAAGTTGGCCAACTTCACAGCTCAGGATGTTGGTTCCACCTTGTGGTGTCCTTGATGATGACAAAGACCCAGGTGGGTCTGAAATGACTCAGGGATGGACACAAGGATGAAAGGATTTCTTGTGGACCCTCAACAATAGTCAGGAAAAAAAAGGGGAGGAGTACAGCACTTATTTCTGTGTCTAAGAGCTGCATGAATCATAAAAAGGAGAAATTATATATATATATTTTTTAAGATTTTATTTATCCATTTGACAGAGAGACAGCCAGCAAGAGAGAGAACACAAGAAGGGGGAGTGGGAGAGGAAGAAGCAGGCTCCCAGTGGAGGAGCCTGATGTGGGGCTCGATC
>NW_023222084.1:0-697 GCF_002007445.2 Ailuropoda melanoleuca | reverse complement strand
GATCGAGAAGACTGTAGACTGAAATGCTATTATTTGAAAACAGAACTTAGTAGAAGAGGAGCAATAGTGTTGCTGGCGCCCAAAGGGGACATTCGGTTCATTTTGGGCATGACAACAGAGAGTATTCGTTTCTTAGAGCTGCCATAACAAAGGACCACAAACAAGGTGGCTTAGCACAACAGAAATATATTTTCTCATAGTTCTGGAGCCTAAATCAAAAATCAAAATGTCAGCAGGGTCATGCCGGGAGAACCCTTCTTTGCCTCTTCTAGATCCTCTTCTTGGCTGGCAACCCTCTCGTGCCTTGGCTGGTAGCTCCATAGCTCTAATCTCCACCTCCTTTGTCACTGGCTGTCCGCTACCACATCTCCTGTGTCTATGTCTCTTCTCTTCTAAGGACGTCAGACTATTGGATTAAAGACCCACCCTCCTCCAGTATGACCTTACCTTAACTAATTACATCTTTAATGACACTATTTCCACAGATGGTTACATTTACACATACTGGGACTTAGGACTTCAACCTATTGTTTAGGGGAACTCGGTGCACCCCATAACAGTGACTCCGTTAGTTTTCCCTAAGGTCACTCTACCCTAAATAGACAAGTAACTTAAAATAGTCCTGCAAAGAAAGTGCGCACTCAACTTTAATTGCAACAGTATACGTAGAAAGGAAAAGCAGAAAGTGGGAGAGGCA
>NW_023222083.1:0-697 GCF_002007445.2 Ailuropoda melanoleuca | reverse complement strand
GATCGAGAAGACTGTAGACTGAAATGCTATTATTTGAAAACAGAACTTAGTAGAAGAGGAGCAATAGTGTTACTGGCGCCCAAAGGGGACATTCGGTTCATTTTGGACATGACAACAGAGAGTATTCGTTTCTTAGAGCTGCCATAACAAAGGACCACAAACGAGGTGGCTTAGCACAACAGAAATTTATTTTCTCATAGTTCTGGAGCCTAAATCAAAAATCAAAATGTCAGCAGGGTCATGCTGGGAGAACCCTTCTTTGCCTCTTCTAGATCCTCTTCTTGGCTGGCAACCCTCCCGTGCCTTGGCTGGTAGCTCCATAGCTCTAATCTCCATCTCCTTTGTCACTGGCTGTCCGCTACCACATCTCCTGTGTCTATGTCTCTTCTCTTCTAAGGACATCAGACTATTGGATTAAAGACCCACCCTCCTCCAGTATGACCTTACCTTAACTAATTACATCTTCAATGACCCTATTTCCACAGATGGTTACATTTACGCATACTGGGACTTAGGACTTCAACCTATTGTTTAGGGGAACTCGGTGCACCCCATAACAGTGACTCCATTAGTTTTCCCTAAGGTCACTCTACCCTAAATAGACAAGTAACTTAAAATAGTCCTGAAAAGAAAGTGCGCACTCAACTTTAATTGCAACAGTATACGTAGAAAGGAAAAGCAGAAAGTGGGAGAGGCA
>NW_023222082.1:0-3849 GCF_002007445.2 Ailuropoda melanoleuca | reverse complement strand
AGATGACTTAATATTGTTAAAACAGCAGTACTCCTTCAAGTTGATCCATCGAGGGATGCCTGTGTGGCTCAGTCAGTTAAGCATCTGCCTTTGGCTCAGGTCATGATCCCAGGATCTTGAGATCAAGCCCTGCATTGGGCTCCCTGATCCTCGGGGAACCTGCTTCTCCCTCTCCCTCTGCCTGCTGCTCTCTCTCACTCTCTTTCTCTCCGTCTCTGTCAAGTAAATAAATAAAATCTTTAAAAAAAATTGATCCATCGATTGAGCATGATCCCTATTGAAATACCAAAAGGCTTCCTGCAGAAATTGACAAACTTATAAAATTCATAAGAAAATTCAAGGGACTAAGAGTAGTTGGAAGACTCACACTTCTGTATTTCAAACTTAAATACAAAGCTACCATAATCAAGATAGTGTGGTACTGTCATAAAGTTGGACCTATAGATCAAAGGAATTAAGATTGCGGAATAGACACTTGTATTTATAGTCAATTGATTTTCAACAAGAATGCCAAGGAAGTTCAAGGGAACAGAGGTAGTCTTTTCAACAGATATTGCTGCAGTAATTGGATATACACATGTCAAAGAATGAACTTGGACTTCTCCCTCATACCAAACACAAAAATTAACTTAAAATGGGTTACAGATCTATATGCAAGAGTTAAAGTTGTAGAAATCTTAGAAGAAATCAGAGAAATAAATCTTGATCTTAGGTTAGGTAAAGCCTTCTCAGGTGTGACACCAAAAACAAACGGATAAAAGAAAGAAATGGATAAATTGGATTTCATGAAACTTAGACNAGAAGAAATCAGAGAAATAAATCTTGATCTTAGGTTAGGTAAAGCCTTCTCAGGTGTGACACCAAAAACAAAGAAATGGATAAAAGAAAGAAATGGATAAATTGGATTTCATGAAACTTAGACTTCTCTGGTTCAAAAGATACCATCAATAACCTGAAAAGACAACTCACAGAATGGGAAAAACATCTGCAAATCATGTATTTGATAATGGACTTATATCTAGAATATATAAAGAACTGTTACAACCCAGTAATAAAAAAGACAACCCACTTTAAAAAGTGAGCTAAAGACTCGAATAGACATTTCTACAGAGAAGATACACAAATGTCCAATTAGCACATGAAAAGATGCTGAATATCATTAGCCAGTAGGGAAATGCATATCAAATACACAGTGAGATACCACTTCATATCTAACTAGGACAGACATAATCTAAAAGACAGATAAGTGTTGGCAAGTATATGGAGGAATTGGAACTCTCATATGTGGCTATTAGGAAAGTAAAATGGTACAAACACTTTGGAAAACAAGCTGGCAATACCTTAAAACGTTGACCATGGAGTTACTACATAACACAGCAATTCCATTTCTAGAGATCTGGAAAAACATGTTCACAAAAAAACCCTTGTACAAACATGTTCATATCAGCAATACTTACAATAGCCAGAAGGCATAAACAACCCAAATGTATATCAACTGATGAATGGATAAACAAATTTTAATATATCCATAAAACAGAATCTTATTTGGCAATAGAAAGAATGAGGTACTGATACATACTACAAGAAGGATGAACCTTGAAAACATTATGGTAAAAGAAACAAGACAGTCACAAAAGACTACCTATTGTATGATTCTATTTATATGAAATGTCCAGAGTAGATAAATCTATAGGGACAGAAAGTGGATTACTGGTTTTCTAGGGGTAAGGGAGTTAGAGGAGAATAAGAGTCATTGCTAATAGGTGGTATGGGTTTTTTTTTAAGTATTATAAGATGGATATAGTGATGGTACACAACTCTGTGAATATACTAAAAATATAGAATTATACTCTTTTTTTTAAGATTTTTTATTTATTCGACAGAGGTAGAGACAGCCAGCGAGAGAGGGAACACAAGCAGGGGGAGTGGGAGAGGAAGAAGCAGGCTCATAGCGGAAGAGCCTGATGTGGGGCTCCATCCCATAATGCCGGGATCACGCCCTGAACCGAAGGCAGATGCTTAACCACTGTGCCACCCAGGCGCCCCTAGAATTATACTCTTTCAATAGGTGAATTATACAGTATGTGAATTATATCTCAATAAAGCTGTTACATTTTTTAAAAATTGCCTGTTTATCTACATATGGTTGTTGTGCTTGCTTGCCTTTAGGAGGTAGGATGGGACCCCCACCCATTCAAAATTGGTTTGGATATTAAGACTGATGATGTCACCTAGACCCCAAAAGAATTTGAAAAAGTTTATTACTTGCATACTGAGGTATTCTGAAAGGGAGGGGTGAATGAACCTGTTTTATTTTTGTTGTTTGTTTTGTTTTGTTTTTGTGATTAGGGGGTGGTTCCAGGGTGAGGATTCCTGAGGTTTGCATTTTTTGAACTTTCTGCAGGTGCTCAGGAAGGGAGTAGATGGACTTTTTAAAAAAAAATCAGCGCAAATGTGCAACAAAAGTTGAAAGTGGGGCCTGAAAACCATCATCATTCAAATATAAAAGGACTCTATTACATACACCAAAATCTTATTATTGTAATTATGAGGCATTATAATTGATTTTGGGATTTGTAAGTTTAGCCCCCTCCTCCACATTATAATATTCTTTCAGAATTTTCTTATTATTCCGAAATCTTCATTTTTCTATATGTACATTCACAGTAACCTGTTTACTTTTATAAAAATATTTTTATTGTAATTGAATACAATTTATAACTTAGGGAGTACTGATGACTGTATTATGCTCAATATTTCTGTCCAAGAACAAGATTTGTATTTCAATTTGTTACAGTCTAAATTTTATGTCCTTCAAGAGTGTTTTAAAGATTTTTTTCTTATAAGTTTAACACATTCCATGTTAATTCCAAATAATTTTATATTTTATTACCGTTATAATCTATAACTGGCTGTTTTTGTATTATACCAAATTTCACTGATTTTTGTTGTTTATAGTGGTTTTCCTTGTGTTGTTTTGTGTTCTACATATATGAAAATATATGCAAAGATTATTTCACCTTTGTCTAATTCTTAAAATTTTAATTTGTTTTTCTTATTTAATTACAAGAGATAAGACCTCTGTTTCTGCCAAATAGTAAGGTGATGGTGGGAATTTTGTAATATGCCTTTTCACAATCTTTGGTAAGGGATTAATGTGCTTAATTATAAAAATAAATTACTTAATCTTGGTGCATCCTTGCAAACCGTAAATAAGTGCATTTATTTGTGATACATAAGCATTTCTCTTTCCATTGTATTTTATTTTTATATTGATAAGCAAAATATTTATATAATATTTATGTATAATTTTAGGTTATCAATTTTTATTTACTCACTTTATTAAAAACACAAGTTTTCCTATTCTGTTCCCTTGAAGGGTTTTAATATCATTAATACTTTGTATCTTTAAATGTTTTGTGGAATTATCTTGTGCAATTCTCTCTACCTGTCTTGTTTTTTAGGTGGAGTGAGGGTGTAGGTCTTTGATAGCATTTGCTATTTATTATGTAGAAATTGGTTTATGTCTCTTCTGGGGTCTACTTTGGTAATTTTTTTCAGAGTTATTTAGGTGTTTAATCCATGTTCTAAAGTGGATTTGCTTAGAGTTATGCAAATTAGTCTGTACTAATCTTGAAAATTCCTTCGGTTTTCATGTTTATTTTCTCCTTTTAAAAATGTTTACATTAATGTTCCCCCACTTTTTTTTATTGAGTAGCTTAGATAGTGATACATCTCTTTTTCCTTTACAAATAACTAGATTTAAAAATTATTACTCGCAGCCCCAGTAGCAACAGGCACATCTAACACCCACATCTTGTTTTCTAATACCATTTTCCAATATAAGGA
>NW_023222081.1:0-4244 GCF_002007445.2 Ailuropoda melanoleuca | reverse complement strand
TCAATATCAAATTATACTCCAGGAACATTACACACCCTTAAAATGCATTTAGGTAATTGAGCTGAAGAGTGTGGTGCATTAGTCCTGGAAATCTGAACAATCACAGTCAAATCCTCAGGTGGTAGATGTCAAGACGTTTGACATTTTTGCCATTACCAAGCTCTCTTGCCGTGAGCGATCCCAAGGCTCTTAGTCCCTCTAGACCAAGGACACTCATGCAAATGGTCCACTTAATGTAAGGAAGGAAATTTTTGACCATTGTGTTCATAGGAAATGTGAAGAAGTTTAAGTAGAGAAGTGTGAGCTAATCATCGTTTTAGCTGTCTGAGCAGCTAAGAGCCTTTCACAGTATTAATGAGGTTTTAATGTTGTTCCTTCTTTATTATTTGTCTTGCTTGTTCTACATTAGTAACCCTTTTTTACCACATTAGAGAGGCTTGGAAATTGCTTGATGAAACACCTATCCACTCTGGCGAAAGTGCTTTCATGATTAGATTTCTGGCTGTGTAATTTTGCTTTCATGGTATTCCATCCAGCTCAATAATCAGAAAGGTCACAAGCATAGCTCTTTCTAGGCCAGACAGTGTCACAAAGCTGACACAATGCTGGAAATAGATGGCATCATGTGTCACTGATGTGAAAGACTCAGCAATGCTAATCGTTTTAGGAAAGATGATTGGTGTAAGTTTATTCAAAAGAGGCACATATGATAATTAATGGGCAGGAGACAGCCAGAAATGTGCACAGAGATGAGAGTTGATGATGATCAATCAATTGACTGAAGCTAAATTTGTTACACTTTGTGTAGTGATTTTTGTTCATTTTCTCAAAATTACATGACCATTTATGTGTCTGCGTCTATTTCTGGACTTCCTCCTCTGTTTCATTGTTCTCTGTGGCTATGTTTGCATCACTTCCACACTGTCTTGATTACTGTAGCTCTATACCAAGACTTAGAATCGATGAGTACAATGCCTCCAACTTTATTCTCCTTTTCAAAGTTATTTTGACTATTCTAGTTCTTTTCCATTGTAATGAGTTTTTAAATTAACTTGTTGATTTATAAAAAAAAATACTGATAGATTTTTACACTGAATTTATAGATCAGTTTGGGAAGATTTGTTGTCTTAATATTGATACTTGCAGTGCACAAATATGGTCTGTCTCTCCATTTTTAACAACTGAATTCCTTCATAAGTGTCTTTTAGTTTTTACCATGAAAATCCTCTAGATATTTTGTTAGATTTCTATCCAGTGATTTGTGGGTTTTTTGGTACTATTATTAATAGTATATTTTTTAAAGATTTTATTTATTTATTCATTTAACAGAGATAGAGACAGCCAGCGAGAGAGAGAACACAAGCAGGGGGAGTCGGAGAGGAAGAAGCAGGCTCATAGCAGAAGAGCCTGATGTGGGGCTTGATCCCATAACGCCGGGATCACGCCCTGAGCCAAAGGCAGACGCTTAACCGCTGTGCCACCCAGGAGTCCCTAATAGTATTTTTTTAATTTTAATTCCCAGTTGAAACANGATCCCATAACGCCGGGGTCACGCCCTGAGCCAAAGGCAGACGCTTAACCGCTGTGCCACCCAGGCGCCCCTAATAGTATTTTTTTAATTTTAATTCCCAGTTGAAACGTAATTCAAATACTAACAATAAGTTAGTATATAGAAATAAAATCAACTTTAGTATATGATCTTTCATCTTATGATCTCACATAGCAGTTACTAGTTCTAAGAGCATTTTTATAGATTCTTTGGGATGTTCTGTGTAGACGATCATGATATCTACCAAAAAAGATAGTTTTATTTCTTCCTTTCTAATCCATATGCCTCTTTCTTCTCTCATTTCACCAGCTAATTCTTTTAATACAAGGTTGAATTTGAATGGTAAAAGACGAATATATTTCTGGAACATCTTTTATTCTTTCTTAATCTTTTAAAGGAAGTGATATTTTTCCTAAGGAGAATTTTAAATGGCACTGTTTCCTTGTTACTTGTTCCCAAACTGGTCTTTCCTATATTATTTGTCCCTATATATATGGGAAGGCGAAGTTATGAAACTCTTAGGCGATGAGGAGCTGAGAGGACAATGCAGAAAGGATATTCAGACATCTGCAAAAGACAAAGGGAAAAACATACAAAAATAAACTGGCCTCATCAATCTCAAACAAGGTTAGATTATTCATATTTTCTTGATATACTGTACACTAAATGGTATATGGCTAGAAATTCTAGAAGATACTACTGCTGGCCTATACTATTTGAGAGTAATTGATCTCTTCAGGGTCATTAGATAAGACCACCTCCTTGTGCATGGTTGATGGGGTTTTGCTGGAAAAGTGGGTATTTCTATTGTTAATCATGGTATCTAGGTACCAAGACAAAAGAACTGCGGAAGACAGTGAGGACAACACTCATCTGTAAATCTGTAAACCGTTAACACTGTCCTGGACACTGCAGATGGCACAAAAGTTGACTCAGTTTGTGAAGAGACAGCCCTGTTCTCAACAGGATCACCATGGCAGTGGCACTGCATAGATGGGCTTATTAGAAATAATAAATTACTCCTCTTTTGTCTTATACTTCTTTCCTTATATCTCACTTTGTGTCTAATATCTCATCACAATTTACTATCTGATGTTAGCTGTTACTGTGGGTAGCTAAAGCAAGGGTCTGTGACCACAATTGGAACAAAGTAGTGAAGAGGAAAACAGTAGCAGCCTGAGGGAAAAAGAGGAAGTGGATTTTCTTTTTAGGAAATTTCTCTAAATAGAAAATCCTGTGAACTCCAGTAAAAAGTGTCTAGGCCTATGGAGAAAGTGCACAGCAGCCATTTGGAGGACATGAAGGTGGGAACATGTAAGTGACCAACTAAACAAAACTCACCAAAGTAAAGCAGGAGGAGAGAATGGAGTGATAACAATTTAGTTTATTAACCAAAACAAAAGCAACAACACCAAAAAAATCTCAGCTGATAAAAAAGATGATAGCAGATTCATATTATAAAGAAATTGAGTCATTCTAGAGTGATTCATTTAAAATGGTAATTCACATGCCCAAATGAAAGTATGATAGCTAAAGCATGAACAAAGGATTTTTTTAAAAAAAGGAAACGCAACATTCCCTTCATGTATCATGAGAACAGGAACAAATGTATAAAATCACTTAATTGCTATTAAAGGGCCAAGTGTTTTGTATTCAGAGGGACCACATTCACCTTTGCATCTGGCCAGTTTGTGCTCATTATGACAATTCCTTGAGCATATGAATCTAGGAATCTAGACAAACTGCCTCATTTAGGCAGGAAATTCCTGAAAATGGATGAGAGCCTGCTAATGGTGGGATGCTTTTTGAAACTGCTTGGATGCACAATAATTGCCATGCCTGTAGAATCTCACATCCTGAGTTTGTGTTTACCAGCTGTGATCAGTCTGTCTGAAAATGAGAAGATCAAAAAGGGTTTTCTCGCCTGGGCTTGTCTGACAAATCACATTCTTGGACTGATCTTCTTCTAGCAGCTGTAGTTGTTTAGATAAATGACTAAAAACACCTAGCTTTCCCATTGCCACCATCATATTCAGCAGGATAAGTGCTATGACAACTTTCTTTATTTGCTCCTTCATCATATATTTGTTGATTGCCTATGATGTTATGCCGGTCATTGGGGATACAGAAGGACGTATCTTCATCTCTCAATCTAGTGCTCAGAGAGGGAAGCAAACATACAATTACAATAGATACATTAACAAAGTTGTTTCACCATTGACAAAGGTATTGTTTTATTCTACCAAGATGCTACCATTATCTGTTCCTGCCATAAAGAGGCTTTGCTGAGTGTATAATATGGAGAGTTGGGATAGAAATCTTTTTTCCACAGGGAACAAATCATGATGCTTACGAGTGATAGAGATGTTATATTTTTTTCATATTGAACAATATGTGTTTAATATATGAATTTGAGTTAGGAAGCTCAAGTTTTTCTGCTTGAGAGACAGCATAACCGTTATACAGATTTTTAAAGCAGTGATGGGANAAGTAACAGGCTGGCAGGTCCACTCTCCTCCCTAACACCCAACACAGATATTTCTAATGGAGTCCACAGACACACTTTCCCCTTCCTAATAAACTGTCCCCACTTGTCACCACCAGCCGTCAGGCTCCCTGCGTGGGACAGGACTTTTTTCTATTTCTCTTCAAATACCTGCTTTCTCGTATGGTCAAGGGAGTCTGTCTTTGATTG
>NW_023222080.1:0-697 GCF_002007445.2 Ailuropoda melanoleuca | reverse complement strand
GGGCCCTGGTGAGGTCCAACTGGGTAACTGCCAACTTTGGGAATTTGATGGCTTTTAAAGGAGGGACTGGCCCCCATCATATTCAAAATAGTTCTGAAAAACTAGGTGGATTCTTGGCTGAAGGCTGGTATCGCGAGACCAGCTCAGGGCTGGCTGGCTGTGTGATCAAGAGATAACCTTTAGAACTGAGTTCTAGGTGCAGCCCTGTGGCAGAGAGAAGGAATACCCTGTGTTCTTCCTCTTATTCCTGGCCCTCTTCAGACCCAGCATCCTTAGAGAAAGCACCCAGAGGCTCTGTCTACACATTTGCAACAGCTTAAGTTCCAGGCTGAGATGAGAAGCTCGAAATCGGAGAAGACTTACAGATGAGACAAGCTCTGCTAGGTCTCCTTACTTTGCTTCCACCCTCTACTACTCTGGGAGGTCAGCTTAAAAAATGGGCTGGGGCTGGCCATTTGCACATAGCAGGTCTGTTAGCCTATACTTAGTTTGTATTCTAAAAAGGTCCTCCTTCTGGGTCAGGAATGAGAAAAAGATGCTCCTTCTGGCTAGACAAATCTGGATAGTTTAATGGCCTCTTCGTTTCAGACTATACCATCTCCAGAGCTCTCTATTCACCCTACTCAAAGAGGAGGAAAGATATTGAGGGGAGCCAAAGATAGAATGCGTGCGTGTGTGCGTGTGTGCGTGTGTGTGT
>NW_023222079.1:0-697 GCF_002007445.2 Ailuropoda melanoleuca | reverse complement strand
GAACCAAAATCAAGAGTTGGACACTTAATCAACTGAACCACCCAGGTACCCCTGACAGAATGCTTTTGAGAAGAAAAAGAAATCTATACATATATATTACTGACATCCCACTTCCAATGAAAATAGCAGTATACCCTGAATAAGCAACAGCATGTCTAAGAAGAATTACAGTATATATCAGGGATAAATATATGGATCAGTGGGGAAAAGGAAAAACCACTGAGTTTTCCAGACAAGAAACAATGAACTCAGGAAAGGCACTAAGATAAAGCAGGCTCATCTTCTGATTATGGCCTCATTGTCATGCCAGACCTGATCTTGGGAGTCCTCCTCTACAGCCTCATTCATTCTCAACTCTCTTTTACACTTTTTGGGCTTTTCTGTAGTTTCCAGGATATTACACATTCTCTAGTTCCTGAAATAAAGAGCATCTTCAATTTTCACCCCAGTCCTCAGGGATTGTCCCAGCAAAATTAGCCAAAGAAGAAAAGCTGGCTTGTTTTTTCCTCGGAACATATGGCTCATTACCAAGAATGAGAAGGAGATGATCATGTAATGGTTCTAAATAAACACCAATAAATCAAGCCCAGATGGTCCTAGAATCCCCAAAGAAGATCAGCTTTCCTCTGTTTGCAAGTGTCCTGGCAGGAGTCTTTGCAGAATCATGAAGATCAGGACCGGAGCACACCTAGATCCT
>NW_023222078.1:0-697 GCF_002007445.2 Ailuropoda melanoleuca | reverse complement strand
GCAGCAAGTGTCCATAAGTGAACCAAAGAAGATCCTTTGCGGTTCTTGTCTTTCTCTTTTCTTTTTCAAGATTTATTTATTCATTTGACACACACAGAGAGAAGGGGGGAGACAGAGCACAAGCATGGGGAGCAGAGGCAGAGGGAGAAGCAGCTGAGCAGGGAGCCCAATGTGGGGCTCCGTGCCGGGACCCTGGGATCATGACCCCAGCTGAAGGCAGACGCTTAGCCAAGTGAGCCACCTAGGCGCCCCCATTCTTGTCTTTCAGAGGAAGACAGGAACATTTCAGTTTCGTGTACTACAAATCCTAGTCATTGTTTCTGCCTCCTAAACCCGTGATACATTTTCAGGAAAAGAAAAGAAACAAGAAAAGAAACAAATGTAGCAGACATGTTACACTTTTCCACATAAGGAAACAGAGGCACAAAGAGCTCATTCTTCCGCCCTTACAATTCCCCCCTCAGAAATGCCCTTCCTGGGCACCTGGGTGGCTCAGTCAGTTAAGGGTCATGAGGTCAAGACCCGGGTCAGGCTCAGCCGAGTCTGCCTGCCCTCCACCGTCCCTGCCCTCCACCGTCCCCTGCCCTCCACCGTCCCCCCACCACGGCGCACACTCTCTCTCAAATAAATAAATAAAATCTTTAAAAAAAAAAAAAAAAAAAAAAAAAAGAAAAAAAAAGAAAAAAAAAAAAAAAAA
>NW_023222077.1:0-697 GCF_002007445.2 Ailuropoda melanoleuca | reverse complement strand
GGGGGGTGTTTCTTTTTTCATTTGAATTCAATTAATTAACATGCAGTGTATGATGAGTTTCAGAGGTAGAGTTCAGTGATTCATCAGCCTTATATAACACCCAATGTTCATTCTGTCACATGCCTTCCTTAACACTCATCACCCAGTTACCCCTTCCCTTTACCCCCCTCCCCTCCAGCAACCCTCAGTTTGTTTCCTATGCTTAAGAGTCTCTTACGGTTTTTCTCCCTCTCTGGATTCTTGACAGCTATTTTAAAGCTACTCTTCCTTCCCAAGACTTTCTAAAGCCTATAATTTAGATTCAATGGAACCACTGACGACTTCTACTTTCAACTTCTATTTTAGCATTTTTTTGGTATTTAATTACAACATGGAATGAGAGTAATAACTGAAGTGGGAAAAACAGTTTTGAAAGGAACATAACTGATTCTTGACAAGCATGAGGTTCGGCTGGTATAAATGGAAAGGTGAGGGCAGGCAAAAGAGCTCCGGGGGTCCAAGTTAACACGTGGTGCAAAAACAATGGAGAATCCAGCTTGCTCTAGGACACTGGTAAGTGGAAGTTAGCTACAATAATGTCTACTGTACTTAAGCCGGAGAGTCCCAGGTATCTGGGGGATAGGCCATTGCATGCACATAGAATAATAGCAAAGGCAAAAGAATAGACTTTTGGAAACCTAAGTTAAAAAAAAAAAAA
>NW_023222076.1:0-697 GCF_002007445.2 Ailuropoda melanoleuca | reverse complement strand
GGAGGCTTGTAACCCAGGGTGTGTATCCTGTGGTTTTAGACATTAGTAGCCTCCCCCTGAAACCCCGAGCACGGCGCTTGGTTTCGCTTGGGTAACTAGGAGATTCTCTCGGGGTTTCTCAACCTCAGAGCTGCTGGCACTTTGAGCTGGATGTCTCTTCGTGGAGCACAGTGCCCTGTGGGATAGTTAGTAGTCTCCGGGGCCTTTGTGACAGCACACCGCCCCGGCTGTGACACCGGAGTGTTGCCAGATGTCGCCAAATATCCCTGGGGAAAGGGGTGTGACATCTCCCCTGTTAGGAACCATTGGTCTAGAAACACCCACATCTGCAAGATGCTACTGTTAATCTTCTGTACCTTCCTTTATCATTTATCCATCAGTGTGGCTCAGATTGGAAACAGTAGCATGTTATTCAAATTGGGATTATGTTGATGACTGAAGTTTTGTTTATAGTCAGCATTTATGATCTTAGTTTCTTTGTCGTTATTGTCCCATTTATGAAGTTTCCCCCCCCAACAAAGGAGGAGGGTGTTTTTTGCTAACGCATTGTGTGAGTTTGAGACTTAAAATCACAGACTTGGCTGGAAGGACTCTTGAAGGATCTTTGGGCACATTTAAATGCCCACTTAAGTCAGTGTCCTCATTATGTTGTTCATTTTCATAGCTTAAAGATTTTATTTATTTATTTTAGAGAGAA
>NW_023222075.1:0-697 GCF_002007445.2 Ailuropoda melanoleuca | reverse complement strand
TTTCTTCTGTGTACCCAGAGTCCAGTTATCAACGTCAGTGGAATTAACATTGATGAGTAACTTTATCCAGTCAACCATTTGTCTTACATTTTCTTTCAACTGACCCCATAATGACCTTTAGAAGTGGTTCCCCTTCTGGTACAGGGTTCAGACTAGGATGAGGTTGCAATTAGTTTTCATGTCTCTTTTTGAAGATCTTTTAATAGTTCCATTATTACAGTTAATTGTCGTCTTTGCTGCTTCTTCCAAATCTTTAGATAAAAACGCTTGTCATTGTAGGGTATACTTCACTTATCCCCTGCTGTTCACTTGAAAGCCAAGGCTAGATTCTCTGGAATCCAAGCCCACTCTGATTCTACAGAAAAGGTTTTCACATATGAGGTGGAAGGGATGGGAGTAAGGAAATTTGGGTGTGTATTTTATGCATGGTTGACTTTCCTTTATTTGACTCGGAACACACAAAAACAAATCAGAAACTGCGAGATCATTCTCAAATTCCCGTTGTCAATCTGACTTATTGCCAAGAAGTTTCTCCTTTGTCCTTGGGGAGGAAAAAGATCATTTTGAGATTCTTTGTTTTATTTTGAGACAACACACTGCTATGAATCTAGGAACAGATAAAAGAAAATACCTTTACATTAACTCAGAGTCCTTATCTCAGCACTTCCGTGCAATTTATGAGTCAACAGCAGCAACA
>NW_023222074.1:0-697 GCF_002007445.2 Ailuropoda melanoleuca | reverse complement strand
CCCCCACTCTTACCATAAGAAAACTGAGTGAGGTACCCAGGTTTCCACTCTTGTCAGGCAGTCAGGAGGCATGAGTGAACACCTAAGCTTCTACCACCACTAAGCAGTAATAAGGTTGTGTCTCTCCCTATCTCTGCCAGAGTGATGTTCAAAGAAGCCAGATAAAACAGAAGGTTAAATAAAATCCAGAGTCTCATAGTATAATACCCAAATGTTCAAATTTCAAGAGAAAATCACATTATACCAAGAACCAGAATGATCTCAAAGTGAATGAAAAAGATAATCAATAGATGCCAACATTGAAATGCTAGAGATGTTAGAATCATCTGTCCAATATTTTAAAGCAGCCATCATAATACTTCATGTAAAATTATGAACGCACTTGAAACAAATAAAAAAATAAAACTTCATCAAAGAAATAGAAGGTATAAAAAAGAACTGCACAGATGATTTTTTGAGGACAGTGGAACTATTCTGTGTGATACTATATTGGTCGATACTTGCCACTATACATTTGTGCAAACTTATAGAATGTACGACATCAAGAGTGAACCCTAACTGAAACAATGGATTTTGAGTAATAATAATGTGCAAGAGGTTCATCACTTGTAACAAATGTACCACTCTGGTGTGATTTTGATAATGGAGAAGGCTATGCATCTGGTGGGGTGGGGTGCTATGGACATATGGGAACTCT
>NW_023222073.1:0-697 GCF_002007445.2 Ailuropoda melanoleuca | reverse complement strand
ATACGCAACTAATGAATCATCGAGCTTTACATCGGAAGCCAGGGATGTACTGTATGGTGACTAACGTAATAAAAAATCATTAAAAAAATAAATAAATAAAATAGAGCAATTTATAGTTCCTTTACACTTCACTTTTTAAATCAACTTTTTAAATCAAATTTCAATGATTTCTTCCCATTATCTTTTTTTTTTTTTTTTTGGCATACATTGCAATTCTTCAAGTTTTTCAACCTTAGGAGATTAATGCTAGATGGCAAATTCTGTCAGATTAAAAATGATAATATCCTTTGGCATATTTGCAGTAACAATTACTGAGCTATTCTGAGACCCAGTGTCATCTGTAAAAGCAAAAGTCTGAATATTCAAGAGTGAATGTATTTTTAATGCACTCTATGCATAATAATAATGGATTATAAACTGACAATATGTCAAAGAAGGGAAAGTAGGTCTCTCACTATTTCTTTCCTGATGCTGTTTATTTATCTTTGAGATCATATTTATATAATTATCAAAAAGCAGAATTTTAAACAGTATGTTTGATTTTATGAGTATAATACAGTCACTTGAAATGCTCAATATTTTCAATTTTGTTATCATAGTGACACAAATAAGTGATGACCTAGTAATTATACAGATAACCACTTGATTCTTATTTTCTCTGTGTCTAGAAAAGCTAATTTAAATTGGAAAACACATA
>NW_023222072.1:0-697 GCF_002007445.2 Ailuropoda melanoleuca | reverse complement strand
GGTCCCATGCTGTGCTGTCTCTAGCTCTTGTTCCATTTCTTCCACGTACCAAGGAGCCAGATCCTCAGAGCCACTTTAGAGCAGTGTTCTCAAAGTGTGGTGCCCGGACTGGCAACATCAGCATCACTTGAGAACTTACTAGACATTCAAATTCCAATGCCCCACCACAGACCTGTGGAACACTTGTGGTAGAGCCCAGTGACCTGTGGCTCAGGAAGCCTTCCAGGTGACTCTGATGCACTCTGAAGATGGAGAAGCACTATCCTGAGTCTCCCTTCCCAATGCTCTTGCCCTTTTCCCCGTGCCCAGCCCATTAGCACACACTAGGGCCCTAGAAGTCCTCCATTTTCTACCTACACAAAGTCCCCAAATTTGATCCTCCCTGTCAGTCCCATTGAATCCATGTACTGGGCTTTACATCCCTCCCCTGACTCTACACTTACTAATTGTGAGCTTCTGAGCCTCAGTTTCTCCCTCTATGAAACAGACCTAATAGTGCTCCCAGTGAAATGCAAAGTACCCCAGTATTTTGGAAGGCAATATAGCAACATTTAAATTTAAAAATACTAACAACCTTTAATTCAGCAATCCTGCTCCTTGGTTTAGAAAATTCAGTTAAATAAAGTAAAATTCAGAAACTCAGTTAAAGTTAACATACATAAGGGCACGTATACAAGGATGTATGGTGTAGAATTGT
>NW_023222071.1:0-697 GCF_002007445.2 Ailuropoda melanoleuca | reverse complement strand
TCCCATAGTACCTTGGCCATTCATTTATTCACACATTTGACATTTTTTCATTGAACGTCTACCATGGGCTACATGCTTTTCTAAGCACTAAGCTTTCAACAAAATCGACAAAGTCCCTACCTGTAAGGAGCTTACATTTGAGTGGAGGGAAACAAGTGACAAAGAAATCTGTAAGAAAATACATCAGAGGACAATAAGCACTACAGAGAAAAGTTGAGTAGTGTGAGAGAGATAAGGAGACCCAAGGGGTAGAATAGGGGCACTGTGATTTCAATGAGGCTGATGAGGAGAGCCTTCTTTAAGAGGGGAGATTGACCAGAGACTTGAAAGCGCAAGAGGGAATCATGTACAAATTCCAAAGGAGAGCATTCCAGACAGGGGAAAACAGCACAAAGGCCAGAGGTGAGAACGTACTGGCCATGGTCAGCACTCTCCAGGAGGGCGGGGCCTGAGTGGAGAGAACAAGGGGACAGTGGCAGGAGATGAGGTTAGGAAGGAAATGGGAGGCAGATAAGATAGGGGCTTGCAGAACACGGCAAAAGACTTGGGCTTTTTCTCAGCGTAAGATGAGAAGACTGTGGAGCCCACAGAGCACAAGAGCGACACGATCAGAGTGACGGAGAAGAATCACTGTACAAAGAGCTCGCAGAAGAGAGGAAGACAGCGGATGCAGAGATGCCAGTTAAAAAGGAGGCTG
>NW_023222070.1:0-3807 GCF_002007445.2 Ailuropoda melanoleuca | reverse complement strand
ACCAGATCTCCAGGCCTTGAAGACCTCTCCCGAGTCTCCCATGTGTCGCTGTGTCCCGGTTTGCAGAGACTGTGTCCGTCAGGGCCTATCGTGCCAGNCTATCGTGCCAACTTCGTTAGTAGTGACAAGCCCTCTCACTCTCAGAAGTGACCTGGTTTACAGAAGACATGAGATGGTCCCCTCCTCTAAGGCCCCTTGTGACCAGGCTGTGGAGAGCCCTCCCTTTTCTCTGTTACAATGGATATAAGTGGATGAGAAGAACTCCGAGCCTATGAAGAGCCAGAAACCAAAGTTAGAAAGAAGCCCCCCAGGGTACTGTGAGCAAGCAAGGAAGGGAGGCCTAGGGCCCAGACTCAGAGGGACCGCAGAAAGAAGGAGGAGCAATTTCATGAGCTTCAAATGACAAGAACACCGATTTCTACCTGCAGATTCACATGTTTAGGAAAGAAAAATTTGGTCATTCAGGTGATGAGAATAGGTCTCGTATGTATTTGGTCTTTCACAGTGGCTGCCTCCCAAACCCTTGGAATCTCCTAAGTGTTGGCAGTGACAAAGGTGTCTTTGGTTAGTGCACAGGTGACTTTTGGACCTCACTGAGGGATGGGGGCTCATTGCCAGGAGACCCAACCATGTGATTAGAGGGACCTTTCATTCCCTCCTCCTGATCTCAGGGAGGCGTCAGGGGTTGGAGGGTTGAATCAATCACCAATGGCCAATGATTTAAGTAATCCCTTATGCAATGAAGGCCTGGGTTCAGCGAGCTTCCAGGCTGGGAAACATATGGACACAGGGAGAGTGGTGAGCCTGAGAGGGCCTGGGGCCTGTGACCTTTCACCTTTCCCATATCATGCCCTCTGTGTCTCTTCGTCTGGCTCTGGATTTGTATCCTCTTTTTCACCCTTTGTTAAACTGGTAAAATAAGTCAGTGTTTCCCAGACTTCCGTGAGTGGTTCTAGCACAGTAATGGAACCCAAGGAGGAGGTGGTTGGATCCTCCAGTCTGTCTGGGATCTGTCAGCAGCACACAGAACAGCGGGGGGTTTAGCGTTGACATCTGACTGGCAGGGGGGAAGGGGAAAGACAGTCTCATGGGTCTGAATCCTTAACAGGTGGGATCTGTGCTACCTTTGCGTAGAGAGTTATCAGAACTGAGTGGAAGTCTTGCACGCCCTGCTTGGTGATGCCTGTGGGGGAGCCCTGCTTGGTGATGCCTGTGGGGGAGCCTTGCAAGCCCGGAACTGGGCTAAATATAGGGCTGTTGTCGGGATGGGGTACCAAGGCTGACAGGGGCTTGGGTCGGTTCTGAGCAATTGTAAAGCACTTAATACACTGAACTCTTCTGGCTTAGCCAAGACAGCTTATGATATTTATACACTGCAGGAGACAGGAAGATTAATTAATGTATTATTCCCGAGGCCACACATCATGAACACTTTAATAAGTAAGATTACAAAGCAGAGATAGATTTTCGAAGATCCCGGCTTAGGGGCGCCTGCGTGGCTCAGTCAGGTGAGCATCGGCCTGCAGCTCAGGTCATGGTCCCGGGTCCTGCGCTGATCTGCTTATCCCCGCATCAGGCTCTCTGCTCAGCGGGGAGCCCGCTTCTCCCTCTCCCTCTGCCTAGAGCTCTGCCTGCTTGTGCTGTCTCTCTGTCAAATAAAGAAATAAAATCTTTTTAAAAATTAAAAAAATGATCCTGGTTTGAATTTTCAGGACATAGCAAAACTCTTTCAAGTCTGGGTGTCTGAAGATCCCTTTGTCAGAAAGAACTGTTGGCAGGACAGCGTTCCTGATGCAGAAAACCAGCTGGAGTGCTTGCAGCTGTGCAAGAGAGGCGGGAACATTCTCTCCTCACCTGGGCAGCACTCAGACCCCAGTAGGTAGGAGGGCCCGCACTTTTCCTCAGCCTCAGCCCTGCAATTCTACTAGACAGCACTGGAGAGGGAGAGAGCCTTGAGGAGCTCAAAACCTAACACAAGGAGCAGTGAGGGCCAGCATGGGTTCATGAATGGAGAGAATATTGACTGTGTCATCTTTTGCATCTAAAGGCCCTTGTTTGCTTAAACAAAACTTGATCTGAATTTCCATCTGCATGAGTTCCTTTCGCTCTTACCCTTCACATTTCTCTTTTCAATATGAACTACTTGTTTGGTATCTAGGTGAGAACATCTGTGGGCATCCTTTGAGGCTATAATTCATGTACTATTTAAAATATTGGTGGTTTTAAAAATAATGACTATCTCCAGCATCATAAAAATACCTTTTTTAAAACTAAAGTCAAGAAAATCTTAACAGTATATATCAGTGTGGTAGACAAAATAATGTTCTCCATCAAAGATATTCACATCTTGCCTTTTTTTTTTAAGTTTTAAATGTTATCCTTTGATGAACACTAATTTGTAATTTATTCATTTAAGTATTCTCTAGACCCAATATGGGGCTCGAACTCACAATCCCGAGATCAAGAGACCCGTGCTCTACCCACTGAGCCAGCCAGGAGCCCCTGATGAACACTAATTCTTCACTTTGTTGTAGTTTCTTTTTCAGTATCGAACTGTATTTTAAAGTGATCATTATCCATTCCTCTGACGATCATTTTCCACAACCTATCTGATGTATTTGCTCCAAGTAATGAGTATGTCATTGATGGCTTAGCTATCTTCACAAACACTGTGGGATATATACTTCCGTTTTTCTCTCAAGCTGGAGAATTGTCCATAACAGTTGCCACTTTTGTAAAGAGTGAGAAGTTTTTTTTGCTCCCTTTTTTTTCTTTCCTCCTGGGGAATCCTTGGAAGGCTCAGCTTAGACTCACAGGTGTAGCAGGAGGTCTCTTGCCTGTGAACAGGAACTGTCCTGGGGCGGGGGGGCCGAAGCTGGCTCACAGGAGCTCAGGAGAGTGACTGTTGCGTCATGACCACTGGAAATGAGCCATGGTGGACCCTTCACACCATGGAAACTGACACACACGCTGAGTCAGGGCTTTAATTTTTCCTTCTGGAAGGCCAGCTGCTAAACATCTTGCAGCACGTGCCGGGGATGCCACCTTCTAATGCCAAGTTCCACAGATCCTTTTCCTCGTCCCTCTAGGCACAGACGAACCAGGGCTCCAGGAATGGGAAGCCGCCACACGTGCTCCCCTTCAGCACCGAAACAGCTGCGTTCCTCACCCCATCCTTCAATTCATGCAGGGAGATGGAAAGAAACTATCGCATTCCAACAACTGAAGAAAGCATTACATTCTTGTGTCCGCAGCTGATCATAAGGCTGCCTGTTCTTCCCAAGGAATCCACCACAGTAGGGGTGGGGGCGGGTGCAGAGAGCGTCCATCAGAAAAGGACACGTTTCTACAGCTCCGTGGAGCTTCCTGACCCCAGGACCTTCACCTCCACGGTTGTCCTGTGGGGAGCAGCAGCTCCCGGACTCTGGGGCAAGGCAACCTGCTCAGGCAGGGGGTGCTTCCCGCTCGGGTGCTGCCTCACTGTGCCCCTAGTCTGACACTAGTCACCATCAGACCTAGAAATGACCATTTAGGACAACAGATTCAGCACCTCTCTCCCCCCAGCGGACTGCTGGTGGCTCACAGGTAAGTCGACACCTGAATTCCCTGCGTGTTCACCCTATGACCTCTGACAGAAGCCCCAAGGCAGCAGTCGGCATCACTAACTACAACACAACACAGCCCAACACAACACCCCATCGTTATCCCACCTTTCAGTGACTGTAGCATCCTCAGCTTAAAGAATCTTCAGAAGGATTGTTCTGAGCAGATTAGAGCCAGTTCCCAGAGGCAGACAGACTCCATGCA
>NW_023222069.1:0-1143 GCF_002007445.2 Ailuropoda melanoleuca | reverse complement strand
CCTCACTTTCTTCCTTCTTAGGGATGACAGGTAAATCAACTGTCACTTCTCCTGAGTAACAGTAGACTTATCATGAGGTATATCAGGTTGCAAAGTCTCTACTTTAATTGAGTATGTTTATAGTACTTACCTGGTTTTCGTTGCTTGTGCATTGTGTTCACCCCTTGGGAACACGAGAAATTTGGTAATTTTCTATTTGAGTTCTAGGAGATTGAAAGCTGTACGACTTTTACAAAACTTTCTGACACATTAGTGCTAATTTGAGTAGAACTTAGCTAGCTCTCATGGTTGATGAAAGCAGGGAAAACCAGTGAGCGATGACAGTCTTTTAGTCTATCTGATTGATTGTCTAAGTGTCACTGGTGAAAGTCAAGTACCTTTGTTCTTTTTCTGAGTTCAAGCCACATGTGCTCCTGTACTTAGCATGCTAAGGAATCGCAACAGAAGATCATTTCATGGACTTAAGGAATTGAATATTTCTATATTCAAATCTCTTTCCCCTCTTGCCTATTATAAACTTTGCTGTGGATAATCTTTGAAATAACAGAACTGAAAAACAGACAGTAAAATGTAAGCTTTAAATTATCATAAACCCATACAGACAAATTCCCAGGGCTGCTTAATAAGAACTGGTCCTATATGAAGAGTAAATAGCTCACTTTTGAAGGCGTATTGTCATATCATCCCATTTGAACAAATTATTTCTTCTTTGATTTGTCAAAAAGCCTAAAATTCCAGTTTTCAAATTCCTCCTTATATTTTAGATTTTTTTTTCTGGGAAGCTTCTTTTCAAACTCTTGTATTACGTCTTACCAAAAAACTTAAATTAGCAAGGTACAAAATAGTTTGGAGATTAGCTGGCTGTGTTGCAGTGAAGAGTAGAGCTCTAAAAGAATGGGCCACAGAGAAATTATATTTGGATGTGGCAGAGATAATGTGCAAGGCCTGCATAGGTCCCTGTGCACAGAGGGCAGGCCTGCTGTGATCTCACAGAGAAAAATGTGTGTGCAGTCAGGGACAGCGTGGGGGCAGGAGATCCTGAAGGAGGGGCACTGATGACTTATGCTTCTCATGAAAAAATTAATCAGTTTTATTCTTCATCATGCCTTGGTCATCTGAGCTAGTGAAAAAAATTCAGTTTAA
>NW_023222068.1:0-697 GCF_002007445.2 Ailuropoda melanoleuca | reverse complement strand
TTTTTTTTTTAATGGATAGAGAAGGGAAGAGAAATGACAGTATTGAAAAGCCCGAGCTTCAGGCTCTCCAAAGCCTGTTCCTGATAATTACGTGCCATTTCATGAGTCCCTAAAATGTGCACGTCACTGGGCTGGGGGATACAGAGGCGAATGAGATGCAAATCATTTAATGAAGAAAAATCACAGTCTAGTTGAGGAGGTAAGACCCTTTCTGACACAAGATGCAAGGTCTCATCCTAGAGCTTAGGCTATCAAAGTAATAATCATAATACTAGGGAGCAACTCCTTTCCCTTTCTTTACCATGTCAGTTCTGAGCCTCAGTTTCCTCTTCTGTAAATGTAACCTGTCCCACAGCATCGCTGTGAGGGCAAAGGAAGCTGCATATACAGGGCTCGGCAAGGTGCTTTGCAAACAGTCCATCCTCAGCACTAAATGCCCTTGTCACCACAGTGCTGTGTGCCCCGCCTGCTATTTAGACGTCAGGCTTGCACAGACGTGACCACGTGGGGGTCTGAACCCACCTTTATCTAACCTCAAAGCTAATGATCTTGCCCCAATCAGCCACTGCACTTCCTCTCTAAATTTAACCCAAATTTATTCTAAACCTCATCCCTTGGTCTTGCCAGGAAGGAAATCTACATTTTCATGCAAACATCAAAAGAGAAATGAATCTGCTTCAAAGAACATCAGAAGAAG
>NW_023222067.1:0-697 GCF_002007445.2 Ailuropoda melanoleuca | reverse complement strand
GTGTGTGTGTGTGTGTGTGTGTATCTTCACATTGGCTTCATCTGCTGGGTTGAATAGAAATTCTGTCTATTTACAGCAAAGGAAACAAACACTAGAAAATTTGCGTGACCCCAAATCACACACAGGCTTAGCACCGGACTATCTGCGCTCTCATCTCCGATCTTCCCACTTTACTTTTCTTACGCCTGTGGGAACTGCAATAGTTCACAAAGGTTTAAGGCTCTTCATACATGACTTTTTCTTGCCCAAAGCTAATTCATTTCTAAAAACTTCCAGAGTTCTATACTGTGATCAACTTCCCTTGAAAAGTTGCTGTGGTGCTGAGGAGGGAAGGGCAGAAAAACAGGACAGACTGAGAATGAATCTCCCTTTATCTTAGGACAATCTGAACTATATTTAATTTGCAAGCCTAATTACAGAACGGAACAGTGCTTGGGAAACACAAAAACCCCCAAAACTGTGGAATTCACCTAGAACTCAACTAGTAGTCATATTCAAACTCACTGATTTGTCGGACTTTATGTAGGCAATATTTATGGCCCCTTATTTTAAAAGTATTTTAAATGATTAGATTTAAATTGTCTGGATTTAGAGGTCAAATTCTGGACTTTCTCTTGGTAAGGAAGGGGCTGATGTGGGGCGTATCAAAATGGGAGTAAATGTTTGCTTTATGGTTAGAAAGCTCCCCCCCCCCCCG
>NW_023222066.1:0-697 GCF_002007445.2 Ailuropoda melanoleuca | reverse complement strand
AAAAAAAAAAGCCTCTGGGTATCTGTGGGCTGGCTCCACTTTTTGGGTTTCTCTATGTGGCAGGAACATGGCTGCCAACAACTCCAGTAGGCAAGGAATTTAAATCAGCTATTATAGCTACGATAAAGGTCATAAAAAATGCATTTGTGGAGGTTCTCCTAAGGAGGCCACCACATGTATGGGAAGATGTCAAGCAGCTCCACGATTGCCTCTGTCTGCCTGAGTTATGCTTTATTTGAGAATCTGAGGCACTCATAGGACTGCACCACAGTAGAAGCTACAGAATTTACCAGAGGATTCTGCTGAAGCCACCGACATGTACACTTCTACTTCCTGGAAGGGGTTATACCAATGGAAATCTACAGTAGCTGCCCATGCAGTGACCTCTCAGCCAGAGTATGTCGACCTGGTAAGTCAGGAGCATGGGTTCTCTGGAACACAGAGGGACTCCTCAGGCCATCTTGGGGTCAGCAAGTGTGAGGTAACCTTGCCTCACATTTCTAGATTGCTTATCCCCGTATCTGCGGCAAGCCCGTGTGGTGATTCTGTGGTCATGGATAGAGAGATGCACATAGAGAAAGTCCAAAGGAGAACCAATGTGGCTCACTGATAAGACACTGGAATAAGGAGCCTGCCTGAGCAGATATTATTAATATGTCAACGAAAGCAGTTACAGCCAGCCCATGGATTTGCTCTT
>NW_023222065.1:0-697 GCF_002007445.2 Ailuropoda melanoleuca | reverse complement strand
TATATATGTGATGGGTTTACAAGACTATATATTTTTCAAAACCTATCAAGGTTTTGACTACTAGGAATATAGTAGTCAGGAAGATAGATAAGGGTCTTCTCTCCTGAAGCTTACATTCTCTCTACACTTAACTATGCATGGCCTCAAACTAATACAGAACTTTAATAATTTGTGCTGATTATTGGCCAAAACTACTTGTTAAGAGGCATCTTCTAGGCTGTAAGACCCATGTCCATAGTGGCTGCTCCAAATTCCATGAAAATGCCTGTGTTTGTTGTCATAGTGTATTAGTTTGCTAGGGCTGCTATAACAAAATACCATAGACTAAGCCACTGAAACAGCAGAAATTTATTATCTCACAGTTCTGGAGGCTAAAAGTCCAAGATAAGGTGTTGTAGGTTTGGTTTCTTCTGTGGATTTTTTCCTGTGGTTTGCAGATGGCCACTGTCTGTGTTCTCACATAGCCTTTCCTTTGTGTTCATATACCTGCAGTGCCTCTTTCTGTGTCTAAATTTCTTTTGCTTATTAAGGATGCCAGTTAGAGTGAATAAATCCCATCCATATGATTTCCATTTAATCTAATTACATCTTTAAAGGTCTTGTCTCCAAATACAGTTACATTCTTGGGGGTTAGGGCTTTGACACATAAATTTTGGAGGGACACAACTTAGCCCCATAATACAGTTTCATGCTTTTC
>NW_023222064.1:0-697 GCF_002007445.2 Ailuropoda melanoleuca | reverse complement strand
GGGGGTTGGGGGTGCAGGGGAGAGCTGGAGACAATCCAGGACTGCTGGCCCAGAAGGAGGGGACAATTCCTACTCCATCTTGTTGGGGCGGCACACAGTTGGAGGCAACGTGGGTGCCCATTATCCTTAGGGAAGTGACCAGGTAACCTCAGTGGCTGCAAAGCGCTTATCCATTAGGAAAAACGGGTTAGACGCACATGCAGCACGTGTGTGGTCTCCACATACAGGGTCGACAGGAAAAGTCAGAAACAGAATGAGTCGTGAAACAGAGTGCCTCCTGGGTACGTTAAAAACGTGTCCAGTTTCAGGAAACTGTCATAGCCAGCAGAGCCTAAGGAGGCAGGGGAAACTAGATGCAATGGGGTGTCTGGGATGGGATCCTGGAACGGAAAAAGGATGGTAGGTAAAAACTCAATCTGAAGAAAGCAAAGATTGAACTTAATGATAATATATCAATATGGGTTCATCAGTTGTGACAAAAGCACCGTATTAACACAGATGTTGACAGCAGAGGAAACTGGGTATGGAGTATATGGGAACCCACTGTCCAATTTTTCTGTACATCCGAAACTTCTAAACAATATAGTCTATTTTCTAAATGAGAAACTTGCATGAAACAAAGACACCATCGGGGCGCCTGGGTGGCACAGCGGTTAAGCGTCTGCCTTCGGCTCAGGGCGTGATCCCGGCGTTGTGG
>NW_023222063.1:0-697 GCF_002007445.2 Ailuropoda melanoleuca | reverse complement strand
TTCTAGAAGCTGAGAGTAGCCCATGGGCAACAGCAAACAAGAAAACAGAAACCTCTCTCCTACAGCATCATGGAAGTGAATTCTGGTAGCCATCGGAACGACCTTGGAAACATATTCTTCCCCAGAGATTCCCACCTGGCCAACACCTTGACTTCAGCCTTGTAAAACTTAAACAGAGACTCAGTGGAGCTTGATAGGATTTCTGACTTACAGAATTATTAAATAATAAGTGGTATAATTTTAAGCTGGAATGATATATCCATAAACAATGAAATAAAAAAGTCATCTATACTTTACACCCAGCGAAGTTATTTTCTGAAATGAAAGCAAAAATGCAAAATTTTTAGACTAAAATTAACAGAGTAAATTTTTTGTAGGCAGACACAAACTAAAGAACTAGAAAAAGGAGATTTTCAGATAAAGTGAAACATACCACATTTTGAAGCAAGGAAATGTACCAAGCAATGGAAATGCCTATGTGTACAACAAAATTATTTTTGAGGGTTTTCAAATATATACAGTTAAAACACATAACAGGAGTTATACCTGAGGAATAAATACCTGGATGGGAAATAAATAGATTTACCATGTTTTAAAGTTCTCTCATTATCCATGAAGTAGTATAGGTATTAATTTATATAAAATTTAAGTCAATAATGTTTACTGGAATATTCAGACTAAATTTAAAAGAAATAAG
>NW_023222060.1:0-697 GCF_002007445.2 Ailuropoda melanoleuca | reverse complement strand
TTGCATCTCTAAGGGAAAGCTCCATTTGTAAGGGTGGCTCCCTCCTTGTAGCAGAAAGAGGGAGAAAGTGTCAATCTCCAGAAATAGTGATCCATGGACAAGGCGTGGATTAAATCGGAATAACAATGACAGCCTTGATTACTGCTTTTTGCCTGGTCACCTCCTGAAATGCTTCCCAACAGGTTCAAGACAGGATCACATCCCGTGCCCCCCACCCCAGATTCTGTCAATCGGTGAGGGTGGAAGCAACTGTGATGTTTTCAATAAATGCTCCAGGTGATTCTAAGTGAAGCCAGGGTTAAGCAGGCTTATCCAAGAATAGAAGACAGCTGAGTGCAGGTTTGGCTCAAGGAGAGGTAACACGGGTGCTGCCATGGGAATCTGAGGACATCAGGTACATGCAGCACACGTTTCTTCTTTCTGCTCTAGCAGAAGTTGCCTGGGTTTGCTGGGGGAGGCCCCCTGAACCAGAGAAGGAAAAATCCAGATTGGTCTCCAAGGAAGAATTCATTGTTTCTGAATAGCTCCTGACACAAAGGGCAGGAAAGTGAGCCTTTTTGTGCATTTCAAAACCTGCCTGCAGGCAAGACATTAATGGGTGGAGACACCCTGTTCAGGGCTTTAAAGGCATTTTCTCCTGCTGCAGGCATGATTTCCCCTGGAATCCTTCTGAGGAAGAAGTACAGAGGACTAGGTG
>NW_023222059.1:0-10352 GCF_002007445.2 Ailuropoda melanoleuca | reverse complement strand
TAATGCTAAGTGAAATAAGTCAAGCAGAGAAAGACAATTATCATATGATTTCTCTCATCTCTGGAACATAAAAACTAGGAACATCGGTAGGGGAATNCTCATCTCTGGAACATAAAAACTAGGAACATCGGTAGGGGAATAAAGGGATAAAGAAGGGGGTAATCAGAAGGGGGAATGAAGCATGAGAGACTATGGACTCTGAGAAACAAACTGAGGGCTTCGGAGGGGAGGGGTGTAGGGGAATGGGATAGGCTGGTGATGGGTAGTAAGGAGGGCACGTATTGCATGGTGCACTGGGTGTTATACGCAACTAATGAATCATTGAAATTTACATCAGAAACCAGGGATGTACTGTATGGTGACTAACATAATATAATAAAAAAACATTAAAATAAAAAAAAAAGAAATTGAAAACCTTAAGAACTCGGTGAAAAAACCTAAAACCTAAGGGAACTGTATAAGAAAGTTTTACAGATGAATTATAGAAAACTTAAATCTCAGATAGTTTTCATTGTTTTTTACATTGACCTGAAATAAATTAAAAATTTGAATGTTTCCTAACTCATTTGATGACATTAGCATAGCCCCAATATTAAACTTAACAACTGTAGTACAAAATCCTTAATAAATCACAAGTGCACTGAATTTGGAAGTGTATTTTAATACATCTCTTCTGACCAAGTAGAGTTGCTCAAGAAGCAGTATAGTGAAGTAAGACACCAGACTCTGGAGCCAGATACCTAGGAATAGTTTTTCATCTCAGTATGGATCCTATAGCCGAATGCCTTTGGTTAACCTGTTTAATGTCTCTGTATCTCAGTTTCCTCATCCATAAAGTTGAGCTATGATACTATCTATTTATGCAGTTATTGTAAAGATTAAGAGTTAATTCTGTGAAGCATTTCCTAGAGCCTAGCATGTAGTAAGCACTCAAAATATTAATTGCGATTATAAGTTTCTATGCCTGGAAATGTATTATCGTAATAGTAAGTCAGAGGAGAAAAGCCCTAAGATTATTTTTAGTAACAAAAGATATTTTGATAAAATTTAATATTCATTTGTGATTTTTAAAAACTCTCGGTGTACAATAAGAAGATAGATACTTTCTTAGGATGATAATGAAGCTCCGTTTGAACCAATAGCCTTCTTCATCGGGGATAACTGTAATCATTTTTGTCTCAACATTGTCAGGAAGTTGTACATGATACAAAAACAACAAAAATGGGAACAAAGATTTACCATTATTTTCAGATGATACAGTTGTCCACCTGGAAAACCCAATGTCGACCAAAATCCAACCAGGATTTTTAAAAATTGACAATTATTCTAACTTTCTTCTGGAAGAATAAATGTGTAAAAATTGCCAAGAGCATTTTGAAAAAGAAAATCTGAAGTACCTTTGTCCTACTAGTAATGAAACCATATTACTAGTACATAGACAATTGTCAGCGGAGGAGAAAAGAATGGCCAGAAGGAGATTAACATATACGGATAGTGTTCCAAGTCAATGTGAGACATGCTAGTTTATTTGATAAATGCTGTTGAGAAAAATAGACAATCTTATTATTAATATACTCTATCACACCTTTGGGGTTGTAAACGCTATGTTCTCAAACCTATCATATTGTCAGGGGGTATTTGCAAAGCCAACTTTGGACCATGCATTTGGAGGTGATTCCAAAAGCTAATGGCTTATTGAGCGTGGTATATTAATTCCATATTAAGAATTCTTTTTTTTTAAGATTTTATTTATTTATTCGACAGAGAGAGACAGCCAGCGAGAGAGGGAGCACAAGCAGGGGGAGTGGGAGAGGAAGAAGCAGGCTCATAGCAGAGGAGCCTGATGTGGGGCTCGATCCCATAACGCTGGGATCACACCCTGAGCCGAAGGCAGATGCTTAACCGCTGTGCCACCCAGGCGCCCCTCCATATCAAGAATTCTTGATGCACATCTTTCACCTGCCAGTTTTGTAGGTTTTTTGTTCACATAATTTGAGGCCTTGTTGTTGGGTGCATGTGTGGGTATTATCAATGTATCTTCTTGCCATTTGGTTCCTTTTCCCATCATATGACATCTTTTCATTTCCAGTAAGTTTTTTTTTTTGTCTTGAATTCTATTTTGATCCTAGATTATGAACTTACTTCAACTTATTTTTCTTCATATTTGTCACATATCTTTTACTACCCATTTATTTTCATCAATTCTGATTCCTTTTGTTCTAAATGTTTCTCTTGTGAAAAAACATGGTTGTATTCTTTAAAATGATGCAAACTGATAGTCTTGGCTCTTAATTGGTGACTTTAACAGACTACTATTCTAAAGCTATATAAGTATTTATTACTGCCATCTTTTCTCAATTGTATATTCACTATATATTTTGGGGGTCTTTTTCATGCTTTCCATTGAACACAACAGATCTGCCTCAGGCATTTTAAATTTATACATTTAAAAAATTGATGACAGTTGCCTTAATATAGAAGACATACTTGTGAAATTTTTTCCTACTAAACACAAGTATCATGACCATTCACATATACCAAGTACCCAGCTCACACAATAAAACAAAACCTTCATGGGTGCTGACCGAATACCCCTCTTATTGACATTCAGTTCCTACCCTGTAAAGTTTCTTATTTTAGAATGTGATGTTTATTCTCCCTATGAACCTATATATCCATAGGTTTTGTATAGTAATGTTATTCATGTTTTAAATTCAATAGAAATAGGATCATCTTGTATGTATCTTCTGAAACTTGCTTTATTTTGTACACAATATAATATGTGAGATTGATCCAGGTTGGTACGTATATCAATAGTCACTGCTCTGTAGTGTGCTGTATATATCCATTATATGCGTAAACCACTTCAGTATCTACGGTACAGATTATCACTTCCAGGCGGGAGATTGGAACCAAAACAAAATGAACATTCCTTAAGTTGATTTTAGGGAGACAAAATGCAAATGAACTCATAAAAAGAAACAAAATTGCTAATTTGGACATTGAGCCAATTGACATAAAACCCAAAATCTCCGTAGGAGGAAAAACAAGCTGGCTGTGGTACCAAAAATAATTCCACCAACTAATGACCCCTGTATTGGTCTGCTCTGGCAGTCATTACAGAATAGCATAGGCTGGATGGCTTAACAGCAGACACGTATTTCTCTCAGGTCTGGGTGCTGGGCTTGTGAGATCAAAGTCCCATCTGCGTTGCTGTGTGGTGAAGTCTCACTTTCTGTCTTACAAATGCCATCTACTCACTGTGTCCCCACCAGGCCCCTTCTCTGTGTGTGCGTGGAGAGGGAAGGAGAGAGATCTCTGGTATCTCTCTGTCTTTATAAGGACACCAGTACTATCAGATCAGGACCCTATCCTAGGACCTCACTTAATCTTAGGTGCTTCCTAAAAGCCCTGTCTCCAAACACAGTCACATTGGGGGTTAGCGCTTCAACATACGGACCGTGGGCGGACACATTCACTTTGTAAAACTTCAAATCATATCTGCCAGTTAGCTTTTGCCACAGATATATTACATACAACCTTGAAATCTTCGTGGCTTACAAAAGCAATACTTATTTTTCTTGGTCACGGGCGTGTAGTAGGGATGAGGATGATCTCAGCTTGTGCTGGCTGCATGTGGATCTAGACTGTGGGTCAGGTTCAGGTCCAAAGGCTCCGTTTTGGAGTCCAGGCTAAGAGTGCAAAGGACACCTAAGCATGTACTTTTCAAGGCGATGGCAGTATCACAAGAGCACAAAACCCAAACACACTAATACATTTCAAGCCTCAGCTTTACCACATCTACCAACGTCGCATCAGCCTAACCAAGCCTACTTGGCTAAGCCCAACGTCAAAGGGCAGGGATGTCCATTTCACCAACCATGCGGCCATGGCAAGACTCAGCATATGTAATATGACCATGGCACAGTGAAGACTTGGGAGTAGTAATTCAATCAGCCACGGCATATATTCTTAGGCTCTGAGTGTTTGCCATGAATCTTAATGATGCCAAAGGACATTCTTCTGCTGCAATGGCCCATGTGGTTTTGAGTGCTAAGGACTGACGCTGCAGCCCAGCAGAAGTCTTCTGTCTGTCCATGTTGTGCTTTGATTCCTTACCCACTCCTTACATAGCTTCTTAGACTTCTTAGAGTTCTGAACCAGAGCACCATATGTCATGGTTTGAAGGTTCGTTAGTCACACTCTCACTCTGTGAGCCCTGAGTCAATGGAGAATTATCCAGAGTTCTGGTGGGAATTCAGTGCAGTATTAGCTTAAGTATTGGTGAAGTTGCCTTGGATCCCAGACTAAAATGGTTTCTCAGCTCTTCCCCCTTCTGATTTGAACTTACTTAACCTAGTCTTAGTTATCACTCCTTGAGAGCACCCTGCCTGTCTGCCTTGTTTACAGCACGGGAGGAAGAAAAGCTGGTCAGATGAATCTGGAGGATGAGAATTATAGGGTGAGAAGAGTGCTCAAACCAAAGACAGGCCCTGTGGAGGGCTTGAGGCAGGAGGCAGAGTGGTTGATGGCCATTGCAGAAGTATCCAGGTGTTTGAAGGGTTCATGGTCCAGGGGTCTGAATTGCTGAAAATGATGGCCCTTGCACAGTTTGTCCTGAAGAAAATCAAGCCAAGAGGGGACTTGAGAGTTGACCACAAACATAAAGGAGAGGAGACATAACACCATTCATTCTCTCATTCATTTAATATATAAATATTTGAGTGCTACCTTGTGCCAGGCGTACTGCTCTGTGTATTGAGAATTAAGCAATTAACAAAATAGCCATATCTTTGTTGATGTGGAACTTACACTGTTTATGGAATGGGTTACAAACATCACACTAATTAAATAAAAAATATATAATATACTCTAATAGAAGGTAGTAAGTTGTAAAGAGAAAAAATTAAGGCAGAGAAGATGGTTAGGGAGTGTTGGCAAGGTGAGGTACAATTTCAGAAAGGATGGCCAGGATAGATGACATTTGAGTAAAGGTCTGGAGGAGATGGGGTCATGGCGTGTATGGCATTTTGCAACAGGTACAGCAAGTGCAAACACCTGAGGGGGTTGGTGCCCAGGGATGCAGGTTGCCCGGAGATGCAGGTTGAAGCATAGCAAGAAAGCCAGTGTGTGAGAGGGAAGTACAAGATGAGGCCAGGCAGATGATGGGTTGGTGGGGAGGGGAGGGGAGGGAAGATCAGTGAGGACGTTGGGAGCCACTGCAATGCCCCAGGTGTTTACTCCATGGAATGGGGAGTCAAAGGAGTACTTTGTGCATAGAGGAGCCATCTGGGTGATTTCCAGCAACAGTGAGTGACAGTGTGGAGTATAGACTGAATGGGCATGACGGTCATAATTCTAGGGGCTCCTGAGAAAATAACTAGAGTCAGTGGATAGAAGGGGGTGACTTTTCCAACTAAATGGCCTCACCTACGTGACCATCCATCAGTTAAACTGGCTGCACAGTCACCGTGGGAGCTATTCAGCAGTATGTCACTGACAGTCCTAGCAGATACCAGGGACGCTGACACTGGGGAATTCCTGCATCAGATAAGGCGTTAAACTTGGACATCCCAGACTCCTTCCAATACTGAGCATCTCTGATGCCACGGCATATATCACCCCAGTCTCCCCCAGTTAGAATCCGNTCCCCCCGTTAGAATGCAGGGGTTTTGTCCCTTCTGTTCATCACCGTATTTCTGGGGCCTGGGATAGTGTCCAGCAAATAGCAGCCACTCAATGAGTACTTGTTAAAGGTATGAATGTGTCTATTAAACATATTGCAGGCTTTTGAGCAATATACTTTTCTTCTCAGCACCCCAGAGAATAAGAAAAATTGGACTGGCTGACACCTGCTGACCTTTCCAGGCCTGACAGTCTGTTACAGCATCTCAGACTCTGAGCCATTGTTTCTTTCTTTCTTTCTTTTTTTTTTTTTCAGACTGACACAACTCTTTATTTTGGACTGCCATTTTTTTTTAATAAAATTTTTTATTACATTATGTTAGTCACCATACAGTACATCCCTAGTTTTTGATGTAAAGTTCTATGATTCATTACTTGTGTTTAACACCCAGTGCACCATGCAATAAGTGCCATCCTTGATACCCATCACCAGGATATCCCATCCCCCCCCCCACCAAAGCCCTCACTTTGTTTCCCAGAGTCCATAGTCTGTCATGGTTCATTCCCCCTTCTGTTTACCCCCCCTTCTTCCCTTTCTTCTCCTACTGATCTCCCTACTTCTTATGTTCCATAAATGAGTGAGCCATTGTTTCTGAAGGGCCTTGCAGGCTATGGGGCGTAGGAGGGGTGCTTGTGGGGAGGAAAGACAGGGCTGGGTGAGGGCAAACCTGAGTCAAGGGGAGTGCACAGATAACCTCTGGTGCTGGGACCAGGGAACTCTGAAAATAAAGGGGAATTGTCTCTGAGATGTATAGAGTTCTAATTCTGGTAAGGGATAGTGAGGACCTATTTCATCCCAAGCCTGTTGCATTTGCTGTATGGGTCAGCCTGCTCCACAAAGCGTTCACCGGTCTTTCGGCTTTCCAGGGAGAAACACCAAAAATAGCAGGAGGGACTCCTCTTAAGTGTGTGGGAAACCCTTTCTTAACTTGATGAAGTTCACCAGTGACAACATTTCTTCAAAGAAAGAGTTCCGTGCAGGCACAGTATTTATTATGTGCCCCCATCACCCACAGGGCAGCTCCTCCCCATCCCCCTGAAGTTTTGCAGGATTGCCAACATCAGTAGGTTGGCTGACTGGGCCCATCTTTGCTACCAGAGAAGCCAGTGAGACATGCTGTTACATTGATTGAACAATTAAATACAAAAAGATGCACACTTGGTAATTGCAATGATTTTATTCTATCTTTATTTATCTTTAGTTTATCTCAGACAAGAGTATTTTTAATATTAAGCATGCATATGTAGGTGTCCTCCATGCTCCTTATCCTATGAGTTGTATTCATTATAAATTAAAAGAAGGAGAGTTCGCTTCATGATGACCTAGAAAAGAAAACAACAGCCAGAATTTAATAATTTATTAATTGTGAAAATATTGGCATCTATTATCTCATTCAGTCTTCATATTAATACCAGCAATAGATACTATTGTTGCCCTTGATTCACAGATGGGGACACTGGCTCGGAAAACGTGTCTGGCCCGTGGTCATACAGCTAATAGAAAACAAAGTCAGTTCGTGATCCCAAGAGTTGGCTCTGAATTCAGATGTATATGACATTAGACTATTTAGACCCAAATCATGTCATTACCTTTCAAACTAAAAAGATAGATTAATCACAGTTATAAACAGATCTATCTTTTCTGGCCGATGATTTCAGTGTCACAGGGAGATACTGGTCAAATGCAGGGGAATGAACCTACATTCTAGGCATTTCAGCTACTGGGACTCCCTGTTCTCTCTGCAGACATTGGAGTGGGCACATTCCCCTGTGGATTTTTTCTATTATGTGGGCTCTCGGAGGGTTAAAGTGTGGACTGCACCCCTGTAATACCCGGTGTTCCATTCTCCCATCTGACACTAGAAGGGCAGTCACCTTGTTCCTGGAGTCCTTTCACTGCTCAGTCCCCACGTTCCTCGTGACGACCACCAAGGGCTTCGGGACCCACATTGGTGGGCATGAAGGTGCTTTTCACCATGCGCTCAGCTCTGGCCAACAAGCCTTCCAGAGGATTGGTCACACAGGGGGCCTTGGTGCAGGGGCTCTTCTGGGCAGTGATGCTGATTTGCAGGATGGAGGAAAAGGGGCCCATCAGTGAGAGGCTGTCAGAGAGAGATCCTGTGTGCCCCATGNATCAGTGAGAGGCTGTCAGAGAGAGATCCTATGTGCCCCATGGGATATTCATGGTAACAGTATTGCTCTGAGAGGCACCTGTTAACGGTATGTCTTTCCCCTAATCACAGTGATCACTGCAGAAATACATAAGCTTCTGGGGGAAAATGCTGTGATCATTCCCATGGACATTCCCAGGGGTGTCAGAAAGCCCAATGTGGCTCTGGGTGAGTGGCCATGGAACACAGACTGTAACAGCCTATCATTCCTGTACAAATAAACTAGAAATCAAGCAAGACTTGGGAGACAGGGGCGCCTGGGTGGCACAGCGGTTAAGCGTCTGCCTTCAGCTCAGGGCGTGATCCCGGCGTCATGGGTTCGAGCCCCACATCAGGCTCTTCTGCTGTGAGCCTGCTTCTTCCTCTCCCACTCCCCCTGCTTGTGTTCCCTCTCTCGCTGGCTGTCTCTATCTCTGTCAAATAAATAAATAAAATCTTTAAAAAAAAAAAAAAAAAAAGACTTGGGAGACAGAATCATAGTCCCATACTGATCCCAACTCAAGGATTGTCTAGAAGCCACATCCCACTCAAAGGCACCCAGTATCCCTTCTTAGAAATAGAAAAATTCCCCAGACTTACCTGGAGGAGGAGGAGACTTTACAGCATTGAGTCCCAGAGGTGCTTACCTGCTCCATCCTTCTGTCCGGCTACCTCAGGTTGGTCACAGCACTACTCACTACACTCTGGATCCAGCTACCACAGGGCTAAGGCTACTTCTAAGCACAGGTCCCCGGGTTTGTAATGCCTGTGGTGTCGGCCACAGCAATAACCACCACCGCTCAGGTCTTCTTACAAATATACTTTTATTCCCCAATGAAAAACACATTCGCAAGCAGGACTGAGAAGCTGGGCTACGATTCCTCAGGGGAGTCACAGGGCTGCTCCCCTCCCATCTCTTCCTGGGTGGTTCTCTTCTGGCCTGTACATCTTGCTGTCCTCCCATCTGTGGTTCCAGACACCCACTGCCACAAAGAAAGCCACTGATACCAGCAACCAGAGAGGACCACACGTGTCAGGGTATAGGAAGGAAGGAAGAAAGGAAATTAGAAAGCCGAGGGAGGGGATTGGTAGGCATCCTGGTTCACACCAATGTGAGGACCATGGTCTCTCTCCAAGCTGCTGGCCGTGACCCTTTTCTTGCCAGGGGCTCCGACCCCAATTGCAGTCTGAGGGAACGTGTGAAACTTGTTGAGGTCCTGTGTGTATGTGCCCAGCACACAGGTACTCAGATTACTGCACCGCTTAGCTCGGAAGCTGTCCAGGCTGCAGGGAAAAGACATGCCAGATGGTCCCATGTCCCGGGTCTGCCCCTGTGGCTATGACACAGAAGGTTAGACCAGGGAGGGGGGCACTTCGAGCAGAGGCGGGAAGGGCAGGCAGCAGTGCAGCTCACATATCCTCTATTAGGAGAACTTCGAGGTTTGCTGAGCCAGGGCAGTGTGGGGAAGGGCTGCGGTGGGGAAGGGGTAGCCTTTTCTAGCATTCCTCATGCTGCCATACGTCAGTCCTCATGTCTGCACCGAGATGCTCCAGGGTAGCTGCATGTGCATATCATGCCTCAGACCCGATGGGACCACGGCCAGGCTGGGGGTGGTGTGTGTGTTCCAAGCTCAGGGGACACGGGGAGGTGAGGCTGGGGAAGGGTGTCTGACCCAGGACAACATGCGCATCTCCACAGATCCTACACAACAAAGACCTCAGACCTACCTCAGACACTGCATTACCCAATCCCACCCTCTGCAAGGCTGTTGCTTCACCTTGCAAACATGCAATGAAGACAGCTTGCAGGTGAGAATGAAGGCCAGGCGCAGTGTACATGAAGCCTAATTTCTAAAATCTCCTGAGATATATGCCGTCCATCTGCTAGCTTCACAATTACCAGTNCCAGCTTCACACTTACCAGCCCTAACTCCTCAATGCTAGGAAGTCCCCTCAGTACTACCAGCCCAATTTCCAGAGTGGGGGATTTCATACCTTCCCCAACTGCTTTGAGAAAAGGATCTTTTTCCATGTGCTACAGTCTCTGTGTGACCTCTATTGTCAGTGGAGCCTGAGAATAGGTGGGTCCCAGGCCGAGGTGAACAATGGCAGTTTGCTGGCCTCCTGTCCAGCTGTGTTCTCTCTTACCTCTTGGGATATGCCTTCCTGGGCATGACAGGAGGGAGGGGGTGCCCTGAGCTGAGCCGGGTGGGGAGCCTCACCTGGCGCCCTCAGTCTCCTGCTCCTGCTGCAGCTCACGGACCTTCAACCGCACATAGTCATTCAGCATTGCAGTCAGTAGGAGGCATATTTCATCCTCAGTGAGTGTAGCCGGTTCCAGTGGGTTCTCCATGGCAGACCTACAGAGGGGAAGAAGGCAAATAGAGGCTCTGAGCCCCTGTCTACCACTTCCCCTGGATAAGTAGCCAGGGTTCCTGTCGTCTACGTTTTCCCTAAGGATGTGGCCACCCCAAATCCTAGTGCACAGGGCGTGAGCCCAATGTCCTTCCAAGAACA
>NW_023222058.1:7976-11089 GCF_002007445.2 Ailuropoda melanoleuca | reverse complement strand
AGCATCGTAAGGGTCAGCAAACTACAGCCCACAGTCTGTTCTCGGGCAGCCTGGAGCTAAGAATGTTGCTACTTTGTTTTGTTTTGCTTTGCTATGATCTTATGACACAGGGCTGTTTACTNTTGCTTTGCTATGATCTCATGACACAGGGCTGTTTACTCTTAGAGAATCTCACTTTCTTCCTTTTCCCCTCCAGTGCTGAGACATAATTGCCATGTGACACCTTGTTGGCTGGAGGAGCTGGCGTATGCCCATGTTGTGAGATGCTCCCCCCGGGACGTCTGGTTAACATCCATCACTATCCATAGTTAACAACAGTCTTTTCTCCTTGTGAGGACTTTCAGGATGGACTCTCTTAGCAATGTTCAAATATACAATACAGTATTTTTAGATCTCCATTGTCAAGGTCCCCGCAATTCTTAACATGTGACAACACGCTGAAAATTGCCACAAAATTGTGCATTTTAAAAAAATTTTCCTGAAAGAAACGAACTCTTCTAATGCACAGTGTGACACAACTGTGCTTTTCCCACGTTTGTTGGAGGGCTGACTTGAAAAAGATGTTGATTCATTATGCAGGAAGGCGGCGTGGGTCGATGCACAGCTGGAGGAGGAAATCCATCGTCCTTCTAACCAGCCGGTGAGCTTCCCCTGGAGATGATACAAGTCCACATGGGACGCCTTTTGGGAATGAGTGGTCCGGGTCACGTGACTTCGAACTGAGAAACCAATTCGCTTGTTTCCAGGAAGCCCCTTTCCGTATCTGCAAACTGGGGCTAACGATTCCTACCTCCCTGGTTTGTTGTGAGAAGCTAGGGAGGGTGGTGAGTAAATGTGCGATCTGATCTGTTTCCTCTCCTGGCCCCCACACTTGCCTTTAAGATGATGGGGGAGCCAAGCAGAGCTTTGTGCGGCTTCTGTAAAGTTTCCAGTGTCTTTGGTGAGTGTCAGACGATGTCAGATGAAAGGCGGTCTAGAGATAGAAAATGCTGCTCTGATTACAATAAAGCTTTATGCTTGAAGCGATGTCGATAACAGGAATAACAATAAAGAGAGGGAAAAAGTATTGTGGGCCAGGTGAAGGAGTCTACCTGTGGTACTAGAACTGTGGGCTCAGGGACCCGGAAAACAGAACTGCATAGAGCGGGGGGACTGTGGGCACAGACCCTGAGAAGCGAAGTCCACCTGCCTTAGGAATAGGGAGTTCAGAAGGGTAAAGATCTCTGTTCTCCTCTGGTGGGTGACTTCGGCCAATCCTTCACCCACTCTTCTGCTCCCCTTCCTCCCACCAAAGGGGTGGTGCACTTTCCTCCTGCCTGGGCACCATCCTTCCACCAGCTCCCTCCCACCTGGACCCCTCCCAACTCTCTCCAAGGCCCACCTCCCCTGCAGATCCCACCCATCCGAGGGTCAGCATTGCACCTGACAGTGGATGCACCTTGCTATGTGCCAGTGCCATGCTGAGCCCTGGGACACAGAATCTCAACCTCACAATAACCTCATGTCTCAGTTTGGGCTTCCCCGGCAGCCAGCATCAAGGATCTTTGTGCAAGTGGTTTATTTGGAAGGTGATCCCAGGAAACATGGTAGGGCAAGGGGAAACAAGGCTGGGGAGGCTGAGAACATAGGGAGCTTGGTGAACAAGTCACCAATGGGGACAAGAGGAGAACTGCTCCCCCGGGGGACCCTGGGGACAACTTAGAATGGCTCGGCGTGAATGCACCTGGGGAACACAGGAGCTGTTATCTACCAGAGTATCTGGAAACATTCCCTAGGCACAAAAATGCAGATACAGCGAAGGAGAATTGGTGGGTATCACTAAAATAGGTTCCAAAGGAGGAAGCTGGCTGTGCCAACACACTCGGGTAAGCCAGCCCCCATTCTGCTGGTGAGGAGCTTGGCGCTGACTGAAGAGGTTCAGGTGTTAGCCCCTGGCCCCTGACTCGTGGTGGAACTGGAGATTCCCACCATCCTGTTGAGGTGTCTCCCCTCCTCGCCCCATGCCTAGCACCAAGAGGAATGCGGTTGTACAGAAAAGGGCATGGATTACATCCATGGGCCCCAGGGCCTTTGCACTTTTATCCTTGGACTCCCACCAGGCCCAGCACATGCCTTTCCTACCTGTAGTTGAGCTGGAAGCACAANCCTTTCCTGCCTGTAGTTGAGCTGGAAACACACCCATGTGAACCGGCTCCCACTTGCGAAGTGAGGAGGTAGAGTGAAAGGGGAAAAGAAGATCCAGGTATGGACAAAGCCACAATTCCTCCCAGGGAAAGGGCCCCTGAGCCTCCTTCTCTGAGGGAGAAGGTACTTCAAAGCACAGGTCCACTGTCAAAAGTTAAAATGAATTTCGTTCCTAAGTCCTGTCACATTTCTCCACACATATTACAGGGAGTCTAACTCAACCCCCTCTCGTGCACTTCTTAGAGCCCCCTCCCTCCTGTCCCCTGTGTCCAGCTGCTCCCAAGGCCCTAATGGGCCAAACTCACCCCCAGCCCCAAATTCTTCCTGAGCCCAGCCTCTGGGCTCCCTTCCCACCCTTCCCAGCCTGTCCTGTAAATCAGAGTCCAGCAAGCAAGAATCCCTTCTCTGGAAAACAGGCACAGTGACCAAAGATTCTCATCCGTGGGAGAGGAGAGAGAACACTTCTTAAAATCTGGGTCCCATCTATTGTATGAATATGTGTTGATGTCGATGCATCTGGCTGACCTTCATCTCCAGTTCCTGGAGGGGGCATCTGAATCCTTGTGATTTCCCAATCAGAGAGACAGAGGAGTGTCTGTTATTCCTGGGGGACCTCTCAGACCACACCTGAATTTATGCTAACAAGATGGTGCAGACGGGGGACCGGCCACACCAGAAGGACCCACTGACTGGGCCCCTGACTTGGGCCCCAACCCTGGTGCCATCAGCCCAACCTCTGGGCTGGATTGAGTTCAATCGTGTGACCTGTGATTCAATCGATCGTGGCTACGTCATGAAACCCCAGTAAAAACTCTGGACACCAAAGCTCAGCAGGCTTTGGGTGGATAAGCAGACATCTGCGTGTGGGGGAATGGGAAGGATCTGAGGACACAGACGCTTGCCTTTGGGCTCTTCTTCCCGTCCTTGCC
>NW_023222058.1:0-5414 GCF_002007445.2 Ailuropoda melanoleuca | reverse complement strand
ACGCTTAACGACTGAGCCACCCAGGTGCCCCTGAACTGTGCACTTTAGAACAGTTAGCTTTGTGTTATGTGAATTTCACCTCAATTAAAAAAAGAGATGTCCTGGCTATCACTATCCCCCCTCCCCAATTCCAGATCCTGGGGCCTTCATCTGGGAAAATTAGGATGTTGGACCCAAAACAGAGACTATCTGGGCTGGCCCTGTGTTTGGCTCTGACCAACAGACATAGCAGAAGTGACACAACGTAACCTCTGTCATGGCTCGATCCAAGGACAGCTGCAATTTCCATGGAACACTCCAACTCAGAACACAGACACCACATGGTGAGAATGGCCAAGCTCTATGCAGGGCTGTGGCGGAGCTCAGTGGCACCGACTGCCAGCGGTGTTAGTGAGCAATCTTGAGGTTCTAGCCCAGTCGTGACTTCAGATGAGACAGCCCTAGCTAACGTCACAGCTACACGTCCCTAGCTAACGTCCTTTAGCTACAGAGACTGCTACGGCTATGAATACAGGTGCACAGAGAAACATCTGTATCCACTGTATCTATAGCTCTCTGTGCATCTACCCAGGTAGATACCGAAAATAAGTATATGCATGTCTATTTCTATCTATCTATAGATTTATGAATGTACTCACACAATTGTGGAGGCAGGCCAGCAGACTTTAGTCCCAGGGAAGATGTTACAGCTCCAGTCCTAAGACTGTTGGCTGGGAAAGCTCCCTAGTCCTCAGTCTTTTTTTCTGGTATGGCCTTCAACTGATTAGGCAAGGCCCACCCACATCAGGAGGGTCATGTTTTTACTCAACGGCTACTGATTTAAATGTGAATCTCATCTAAAAAAAGTACCTTTGCAGCAACATTTGGACTGGTGTCTGACCACATATCTGGATATCGTGACCCAGTCAACACATAAAGGTGACCCTTTGGGGGGGCAGTGAACTGACTGTGGAAGACTCCCTTTTGACACTCAGTCTCAAATTTCACTTCCATTTATGCTCTGCCCCTCGGTCCCCTTCCATTTCCAGAGCTGCCTGCCTGAGGCACAGGGAACTGGAGAGCTAGTGGTGCCCAGTCCCCAGAACAGCTCTCGCCCCAAGACTGAAGAGGACAGGAGGGGGAAGCTCAGCCCCTCTCCTCGGGGTGAGAGAACTCAGAGGCCTGATTGAGTCTCTGGCACTCCCCACGGGTCAGGCAGAAAAACCCTACGTGGCCCTTCTCCCACCGTCTCAGCCTTGCTGGGCTCCGCCTGCTCCCCACTGGTCCTCCTCCCCCTGAGCTGAGTACACGAATACCCATCTTAGGGTCTGTTTCTGGGAGCCCAGCCTAAGACAGACAGCCAGGTGAGGAGAGGAGCCAGGCACGATGCAGTTGCGTGGGTGTGCTGATGCAAACGTTTCCTGAGCACCTGCTTTGTGCAAGCATTCTTTCTAGGCACTGGAGACAGAACAGTGAAGCAGATGGACAGAAACTCCTCTACTGGGGGGTGAGGGGCCATGGGGCTGGCTTCCTTCCATCTGGCCAGAACAAGGGGGTTTTTCTAGGTGAGGGGCAGAATTTGCGTGTCTGCACCTGCTTCGTCATGGCCGGTTCAGCCTTCTCCCCACAGGCCTTGGTGGATGCCGGAGAAGGCGACCCTCAGCTTCACTTTCACTTGTGCACAGACTATCTCCCCATCGCCACCAATTTCTTGTCCTACAAGCAGACTAACGCGCATGTCTCCTGCAAACACCAGCACGACGCAGGCCTGGTACTTCACGGAGGACGGAGCCACAGGCCCCACGCTCCTCGTGCCTCTCCAGAGAGCGGGGCTGGGGCCTCCCGCTTGCCCACGACTCTCCTCTCCCCATCACACCTTCTTCCTGCGGCCCCCACCCCAGCCGTGCCACAGCAGGATCAACCCACAGTGTCCCTGACGTGAGCCCCACCATGAGTCCCCGACGTGAGCCCCACCGTCTCCCCCTGCACCACTCGGCGATTGGAGTCCCCGACGTGAGCCCCACCGTCTCTCCCTGCACCACTCAGAGATTACCGGCTTCACAGACTTCCATAAAGGTGTGTGGGTGTTTGGTGATGGATAAATTCAACAAAAGGCAAGTTAATTAAAACGGAACAAGCTGTTGCCTCGGGCAGCAAAATGTAATTGCTTATCATGTGAGTGAACGTTAAGATACAGGGGAGTGTAATTTTCTCTCTCTCCCCCTGTGTCTCTCCAAGCCTGTTTGGCAAAGGCAGAGCATGAATCTGCCAGCTGGGGCCTCAGACGCGTGTGCACATGTATGTGCTTGGCCCTGGGTACGGGGTTACATATGAAGAAAACCCACGGACTGTGAGCTCCTGCGCAGGCCACAAATCGTGTCTGGAGCTGGGTGGTAACACCCCTCCCCCCGCCCCGCATGCACGCCCAAGCAGCGCCCTGGGGCACCTGTTGCTAATTGCTACCAACAGTAATCTGAAACAGGTGTCCTGTTATGGCCTGACGGGGTCTCCCTCCCCAAGGCCTGCCCAGCCCCCTCCAGCCCCCAATGCATATGTTGGAGTCCCAACCCCCAGGACCTCAGCCTGGGCCATATTTGGAGATCAGGCCTTTAAAGAGGTAATCAAGTTAAAATGAGGTCATGGGGGTGGGGCCCTAATCCAATCTCACCAGCGTCCTTATAAGAAAAGATTCGGACACAGCCTCACACAGAAGAAAGAAGGACAGAGAGAGAAGGTGGCCATCTACAGTCCAAGTAGAGGGACCTCAGAAGAAACCCACCCTGCCAACACTTGAATCTTGGATGTCGAGCCGCCAGAACTTCAAGAAAATAAATTTCTGTGGTCTCAGCCACCAAGTCTGTGGTATCTGGCTCCAGCAGCTCCGGCAAACTTAGGTACGCCTGACCATCTGTTATCATTCAGGGGTCTTCAGGTGGGCTGGGTGGTTGTGTGGATTCTAGCTGAGCTCACCTGTGTCAGGGGCTGGCTGTCAGCGGGTCCTTGGTGGCCTCGGCTGGGACAGCAGCAATGTCGCTGTGCTCCTCCTGGTCCCTCATGTTCCTGCAGGGAGCCTGGGCTCACTGTCGTGGTGATGGGAGGGGTGAGGGAGGTGGGGGAGAGAGAGTGGAAGGAACTGGTCTCTCCTGGGCCAGGCTTCCTACGTGCAGGCCGTCTCTTCTGCCGCATCTTATTGGCCAAAATAAATCACATGATCAGCCTCGCTCCAGGGAGCTGGGAAAAAGACCTTACTTCTCCCTAGGGGCCTTGGCAGAGTCTGAGGGTGTGCGTCTGGGGAGGGGAGGGGTGGAGAAATGGGGTCATTTGTGCAACCAGCCCAGGGGATTCCGAAATGTTTTCTTTTGAAGGTCAAAATCTGCCCTTCAAGTCTGAGGAATTTGGAGGCCGTGAAGAGGGACAGAAAAAACCTTAGAAATGAAGAGGTAGGAACCCCTGCCAGCAGCTGTCAATCAGAGATGAAGATAAGGTTCTCTGACATTAAGTCCAGTGGAAAAATCAGAATCGATCCACAAAATTTGAGCGACACAGTGTTTAAGGGATAGGCTTCACCTTCTCCCCACACGGTAAATGACAAAGTTGGTGGGAATCCCTGATCTGAGTCCCACAGAGGAATNGAAAAATCAGAATCGATCCACAAAATTTGAGCGACACAGTGTTTAAGGGATAGGCTTCACCTTCTCCCCACATGGTAAATGACAAAGTTGGTGGGAATCCCTGATCTGAGTCCCACAGAGGAATGCTGCGATCTCGGCTGCGGGAATCCAGAGCTCAGGCCCCCATTCAGAAAGCCCTTGTCTGGGTCCCCAGCCTAAAGGGGGTGCCCCTGCCACTGTTTCTGAAAGGCTCCTCATGTCCTCTCATCGCTCTTCCCATTCCAGCCACCATGTGTGGCTCTGGGGACCTCATCGTTTGCTAGGTCCCAGACTGCGTGAGGGCAGGGGCCTTGCCTGGCTGGCTTCCCCAGCTGCCGCCAAGCCCCCCGCCCCCACCCCACCCCAGGGGCTTCTCCTAGGAAAAGGGGGAGAATAGCAGGTTAAGAAAGTCCTCTCTTGTCTGCCTCTTTCCTTTGGGGCAGCCTCAGAAATAAACAGAGATTTATTTACAAAGAAATACAAAGGTTTGTGTTTCTGATGGGCTAGGAACCATTAAGTTGATGCCATCCCCAACTTGCCTGCCAGTGATGTGAGAGAGACAGATGGTAAAACTGTGACGAGCTTTTGCAACTAAAACATCCCCCCCACGCCCACCCCATCTCCAAGCCTGTCGTGGCATCAAGGGACTCGCTCTCTCTAGAGGGTCCTAAAGCTAACAATGGTTTGGTTTATAGCTTTCTTTGAACACAGCTTTGTCCACCAAGATGTTTCTCAACCGCTCAGAAATACGTGAGTGTGNCTCAGAAATACGTGAGCACATTCCTTGAACACGTATAATTTAGTTCCCATTGCTGCTTGCTGGTGCGAACTGCCAATGAAAATAAACAAGATTCATCCTTATTTTGAAGCACGTTGCAATATGGGCAAAATTAACGTTGGTAAATAAGACCCTTCTGAAAAAGGATGGGGTTGGTGGAAACTGCTCTGTAGCCTGAAAACTAATTCCGAGGCTGAAAAGACCCAGTCATCAAGATGAGAAGAGCAATTTTCAGGATGGTGGTGCGTCTGCGGATTGGGGCCGGGGCCGGCGTGCCAGGCTCGCTCACGAGTAAGATACAATACTATGCAATTTATTTTTCTCCAGCGTCTTCACACGCAAGTTCAACAAAATGCTAATTACCGACTTTCTATGCAAATATAAACAGAGTATGTGGCACCCAATTCATCAAACGGATGCTATCAGCAGGCATCGTAGGACCACTGGCGATGGGGAGCTCCGCACGGGCCAGGGAGAGGCTGCCAGGAAGGAGGGCGTCGCATGCCCAGAGGGTTCCTGGGAGGCTGGTCACAGGCACGTGGGGGCGTCCTGGAGGGGACCAGCAATCAGGCCTCGGATGGACATAGGGGATTGATCAGAAGGGAGGGAGGGATGCCAGTCCCGTTTGGGGATGGGTGGGACGCTCGGCAGCTCTGGGGCTGGAGGAGAGGGGTTTCACTCCAGATTCGGAGGCAGACAAGGAACCCTAAAGGTTTGCGGTGGCCACCAGTGGAACACGCGTGTGTCACACTGAAGACGGGAAGTGGGTGGGTGTGGGTGTCTTGCGGGGGTGGGGGACCAGCAGTGGGGGTGTTACAGGGAAAGAGGACCATGGCAGGCCCAAGGCATGCAACAGAGGCCTCCTGGAGGTGGGACAAGCTTTGGGAAGGCCAGAAAGTCAAACCCACACCCGCTCTCCATGCTGCGGAGATCGGAGGAGGAGGAGGAAGGCTGAGGTGTGGACTTCGAACTCACAGTGTTGAAGGACACAGCAAGGGTGACACAGG
>NW_023222057.1:0-697 GCF_002007445.2 Ailuropoda melanoleuca | reverse complement strand
GGATGCTGATATCTGGATATGCTTTATTTCATGCATGCCAGCATGTCTCCTTTTCCTTATTCTTGAAGAAGGATTCCTCCTAAACACTCCATCTGCCTCCATAAATGTCCTTAGTCCCACATCACTCCTGCGTCAGCAGTTACCCAAGTCCCCAACAGCTAGGCGCTCTTCAATGACCTTTCACAGAATCAGCCGTAGTATAAAACAAGTAAATATAGAAGCACGTGAATCATCTTCATGACTAACTGTGGCTTCATTACTTCCGTGAGAAGGATGGCCATGCTCATACTGAATAGCAAAAGTATGCAAATTTTAGAGCCACCCTGGATCAGAGCAAGCTTCCCCCAAAAGGAATGCACCGCTCTGTAATTTACACCTTGGGGCCACGGATGAGGACGCTGGCTTTCTGTGGACAAGTCAGTTCCCAGTGGAGGGAGGATGAAGCTAAGCTGTACTTGTCCAGTGATTCCTACCAAAAGTATCCATCACTTACCTCCAAGTCCAGACGACAGAAGCCAGCGTGTGCTTTAAGGACACACACACACACACACACACCCCACTGTATGTTGCCTTGCTAATGGCTAACCCGGACTTACACCCAACACCCACTCTCTGCTTCCACACTCATGCTGTTATATGTGAGTGGGAAGCCTACTTCTGAACTAATTTCACAACCATGGTCCACTATTCTCTCTTG
>NW_023222056.1:679-1007 GCF_002007445.2 Ailuropoda melanoleuca | reverse complement strand
AACTCATTCTATGAGGCCAATATTACCTCGATCCCCAAACCAGGCAAAGACCCCAACAAAAAGGAGAATTATAGACCGATTTCCCTAATGAATAGNTGCCAAAATCCTCAACAAGATCCTGGCTAATAGAATCCAACTGTACATTAAAAGGATTATCCATCATGACCAAGTGGGATTCATCCTTGGGATGCATGGGTGGTACAACATTCGCAAATCTATCAGGGTCTTATATTTTATCCAGAAAGAAAAATTCAGAAATCATATGATTCTCTCAATAGATGCAGAAAAAGCATTTGACAAAATACAGCATCCTTTCCTGATTAAAACC
>NW_023222056.1:380-591 GCF_002007445.2 Ailuropoda melanoleuca | reverse complement strand
TTCTCAACGGGGAAAAGCTGGAAGCCTTTCCCTTAAGATCAGGAACACGACAAGGGTGCCCACTCTCGCCACTATTATTCAACACAGTACTAGAAGCCCTTGCAACAGCAATCAGGCAACAAAAAGGTATGAAAGGTATCCCAATCGGCAAAGAAGAAGTGAAAATGTCTCTCTTTGCAGATGACATGATACTCTATATGGAAAACCCAAA
>NW_023222056.1:0-188 GCF_002007445.2 Ailuropoda melanoleuca | reverse complement strand
GAAGCAGGCTCATAGTGGAAGAGCCTGATGTGGGGCTCGATCCCATAACGCCGGGATCACGCCCTGAGCCGAAGGCAGATGCTTAGCCGCTGTGCCACCCAGGCGCCCCTAGAAATGAGTTGCATTTCTATACACAAATAATGAGACTGAAGAAAGAGAAATTAGGGAATCCATCCCATTTACAATAA
>NW_023222055.1:0-697 GCF_002007445.2 Ailuropoda melanoleuca | reverse complement strand
CCCATGTAATTCCAGGAAAAGTTATCTTTTTTTTCCCCCTCACTGCAGTTTGTCTAAAATTAGTATTATTTTTCAGTTTTATCAATTTACTTCTTGCTCTCACCATCATTACCATTTTTCAATTGTACATTTAAAAATTCTTGACATCACCTTGACTTTCCTTTACCTCCTCAGTTCCTGTCATTTCTCTTCTTACGTATCTTTCAGATTTTCTTGATCCACCTGTTCTCATGCCACGAGCTAATCTAGGTCCTCATCGCTTCATAGCTACATGATTATGATAGCCTCAGAACTGATATGTCTGATAAGTTTCTCTCTCCTCCAATCCATCTTGAATACTTTGGACAGACTAATTTTGTAAGGGGCCAATTTCATCATTCTACTTCCTCGGTCAAAAATTGAAAAGGGCTTCCTCCTGTCTACCACATTGAGTCCAAATTCTTCTGCCTGCCTTTCAACGTGTTTTATTATCTGACTCTTTCTTCCCCTTGCAAACTTATTTCGTGGTATTATGCCAGAAAACCTGTCAAAAATGTCTCCTCTTTGCCTTTTCCAAATCCAATGATTAGTCTGTAAGTTTGCCATGTCCCCTATTCCCAAACTACATTCAGTAAGGAGGTTTTCTTTGCCTCTTTCATATCCAAATGCCAGTCATTTTTAAAGTCCAATCATTTCTCACACTTCCTGGAAACCATTA
>NW_023222054.1:0-697 GCF_002007445.2 Ailuropoda melanoleuca | reverse complement strand
CAGGGGGAGTGGGAGAGGAAGAAGCAGGCTCCCAGTGGAGGAGCCTGACGTGGGGCTCGATCCCAGAACGCAGGGATCACACCCTGAGCTGAAGGCAGACGCCCAACGACTGTGCCACCAGGTGCCCCAGAATATGATTTTTGAAGTGGCCTCCGGGGAGATGGTGAAAACAAAGTTTCAGCTAAAATGAAAATGTTTCATTGCATACTCACCAACAACAAGATCGTAAGTGAAAGTGAAGAATGACAATGGCAAAAAGTAAAGCAGAAACAAATCACTGGTTATTTTTCTAGTTCACATTTCTCCTCACTGTCTGATTTCTTTTTAGAGTGTGTAATAATTTATAGCGGGGCAGCAGGGGACGGTATGGGAAAGGCCCACACTTCGGTCCTGAGTCGTACAGACCTGGATTTGGTTCTTGGTCCTGCCATTTATTAGAGATGTGAACTAGAAGAAACTTTACCTACTGACGTCGAAGTTCTCCTCTGCAGGGCTGGTGTGAGGAGGAAAGAAGACACCACAGAAGAGTGAAGTTGGGTTCCTGGCCTGTATAAGCTCCTCCCTAAAAGGGGCACTTGTTATTGCTACAGTCTCCTGTAGGGGGCCTGCACCAGATCAGGATTATGTGCATAATCCACATATCTTATGTACACAGTACTGTATCTCAGTTCTAGAACACTTCCAGACAACTTACCCT
>NW_023222053.1:0-697 GCF_002007445.2 Ailuropoda melanoleuca | reverse complement strand
TAGGTCGGGGCGCGGAGGGGACATGCCGGGCGGGCCTCGCAGGACAGGCTCGAGCTGGATCGGACAGAGGGTGGCAGCCCCGCAGCCCGCTCGGGATTACCTGCCGCTCACCGGCCGCTTACCTCTCTCGCTCCCTTGTGAAGCTCTGGCGTCTTGTGAGTTTCGTCTCCTAGGAAACGGCGGGGGGTTGCGCAGGCTTCTGCGCTTCCTGCCTGCTTACACCCCGCCCACAGGGGGCGTGGTCAGCCCGGACAAATCCACCCTGTCCTGCAAGCCCCGCCTCCCTCGGGGTAGGGCTTCCTTTAACACCTAGGCGTCTCTAGAACTGGTGCTCTCTCTATTTGGGGCTTGAGAAAGCCTTGGTTACCTTTACAGTTTTTTGTAGGAAGTTGATTTGTTTGCCCTTTATTCTGTTTTAGTTTTGTTTGGATTCATCCTGCAAAAGAATTTGATTCGTTAAATCTGGTTTGCAGACTTGGAAAGGGCAGAAGAAAGATACAGGTTTGGCTATCCTTGTATTTGCTTATGCATATAGCACCTGGGGGAAAATAGCTCTTGGATTGCAGTCCCTTGTATCAGTCAACTGTTCAGGTATGTGTTACCTCCTAGGCAGCACTTCTAAATTTGTTATTTATTAATTCAGAGAACCTACAAAGTATCAGAGCATTAGTGGTCATTCCAAGATAAACTAATGTGT
>NW_023222052.1:0-697 GCF_002007445.2 Ailuropoda melanoleuca | reverse complement strand
GTGTACCCAAACCCTAGAGTTTGCTTTCAGAGAACACACGGTCCCAGTTGCCCGCTGGGGACAGCTGGGTTCTCTGCTTCCCTCTCCTGCAATGCGAATGGGAGACTCTCGGCCTTCCCCAACTTCACCCAATAAATTGCAGATCATCAAATCACCCCACATTTCTTGAGTCTGTTGCTTGAAACCCACCGACTGCTCTCATTAATAGGAGTTGGAGCACTTTGGTTGTAAGTGGCAAAACGCAGCTCTGACTGAATGAGCAGGCTCACTGGAGGGGCATGGAGGAGCTCACAGAATGGAAGTTAGGAGCTGAGTATCAAAGTGTTGGGAAGGGCTGGAACCAGAGCATCTCTGAGGAATCTCGTTGGCAGGAATTCAGATGGGCTCTCCCCAAGGAGTTGCTCTCAGCGACTCAGCTGCAACCACTTTCCATCTCTGTGTATCTCTGTTCCACTTTCAAATTCCCTGAGAGAGAGAGACTGTGATGGGTGTAGTGTGGGTTACCTTCCCAACCGTGCAGGGGTGACAAAGGAGGTTGAGGTTAATGGATTATCGTGGTCTGCCATGTGGATGCTGAGGTCTCAGAATGAGGCAGGAATGGGATATAGAAGGGACAGTGAGCTTGCAGCAGAGTCCTCGTAAATGCATGGGGAGAGAATGGTTCCTTTGAGAGACGGCAATGGGCAAGGGGATGGAC
>NW_023222051.1:0-697 GCF_002007445.2 Ailuropoda melanoleuca | reverse complement strand
GGCAGCTTGCCCTGGCGGTTTTCTGTGCCTCTTCTGAGAGTCAGAGCAGCAGTGGCCGTATCCTAGCCTCTTTCTCAGAATGGAGAGATGACAGTTCGCTCTCCACTGAGCTCTCCTGGCCACTTTAACTCTGTTTCTGTTGGTGCTGCTAAAAACCCTGCAGCATCTGGGTTGTGCGCCCCACAGCCCCTCTCCCAGACCTCACTTCCAGGGCCAGCACGTCTCTGTCTTTTGGGCTTCTAACACCACCAGCCACCCGCTGTTCCCACTCACAGTCCCGAGCTCCCTGTTTCAGTGTTGTTCACGCGCACTCTGGAGCACCAGTTTTCGGTCTGGTCGCACACATGGTCCCGAGCTCCTGGTTTCAGTCTGGTTTTAGTGAGCACTCCGGAGCTCCAGTTTTCAGCCTGGTCATGCGCGCATCCCCGGGCTCACGGTCTCAGTCTGCTTTCTCGTGGGTGCCGGTCCAGGAGTCCAGCCGTTCCCCAGTGCAGGTGGCTACTGCTTCCTGGGCCTGAGAGTGGCGGTTCTCTCCCCTTCCGTTTATCTTCTGATATCTGTGCATGTATTCACGGCTCCCCACTTTGTACCTCAATACTTAGCACTGGAGATGTTTGTTTGTAGAAGTCCAGATGTACCTTCCTGTGCCTCAGGCTGATTTCGTGGGTGTTCAGGATGGTCTGGTAGATAACCAGCT
>NW_023222050.1:0-697 GCF_002007445.2 Ailuropoda melanoleuca | reverse complement strand
CATCAGGGTGATAGGTGAGGTGTGCCTGCTTGGCCTGGAGATGGCTTGCTGTTTCCCCAGCTGGTGTTCTCATCAAGCAATCTAACATGTAATCCAGGGGCTGGCAAGCCTTTTCTCTAAAGGGCCAGCCAGTAACTAACTCAGGCTTTGCGGGCCATCGTGTCTCTGTTGCAACTCCTCGGCTCTGCAGGTCTGGTACAAAAGCGGCCTTAGACACTACGTCAATCAGTGGCTATGGTTGTGTGCCAGTACAACTGTTTATCTACCAAAACAGATGGCTGGTTTGACCTGCAGGCTGTAGTTTACTAACCCCTGCTGTAGTCTTTCTCTCTTCTCTCCCATTCCTTATAATGCTTTTATGGGCTCGGGAGCCCTGGGATTGTGACAGAATGGTCTTTTCTTAGAATACAAAGCAGGGTAGACCTCCATGGGACCCCCTGTTTCGGGCTTGAATGTAGAATCCACTCAGAGCCACCTTTCGTGTGGGCTCTACAGTTCATTCCCCAAAATTCTCATCTGCCCATGTGAGTTGGGATTCTCATGGCCAGGGATGGGGCTCTGGCCTCAGACTGTCTCTGGTTGGTCCTGCATTCCATCTCTTACTGGCTGTGCCCTTTGGTGCACCCCCTTGTCTCTTTAGACCTCAGTTTCTGCGTATCTAGGATGGGGATAATAATTGTGTCCACTGCATGGGGTG
>NW_023222049.1:0-697 GCF_002007445.2 Ailuropoda melanoleuca | reverse complement strand
ATTGCCACTGGCTGTTTTATTGACTCACAACATCACTAAGGTAGTGTGTCCCATTAGTCCCACTGCCCAGGTGAAGAAACAGAGCCTCACAGAGGTTGGTAGACATGCAACGGAGAAGAGCAGAGCCTGAGTTCACGTTTCAGTCTCTCTGATGCCAAAATCTATATTCCCAACACCTAAGCTCTGCTGCTTCTCCCTGGGGCCACACAGAACCAATCCAATCCACCTACCCAGAAACTAACCCAGGTCCCCAGGAGTCTGGTCTTTTTTACTCTAGACAGACACAGTGGCTGGACTCTGCACCATGCCCAGGAGGCCACGTGGTGCAATGAAAAGGACACCAGTTTCTTTCCATTGGTTCTGCTGCCAACTAACCCTGTGGCCCTAGGCAAGTCGCTGGATCCCCTTGGGCCTCCAAGTTCTCATCTGTGCAAAGGGGGTAAAGGGGCCCCCAGTTCATGGTTTTTGACACTCTCCCCTCCACCCAACTCTAAGACCTGAGCAGCTCCAGGCCTACACTGGCCCAAGGCTTCCACACCTGGGGCCATGGAAAACTCAGTGACCTCTCCAACCCTTGGGACAGTTTCCTTTCCTCCTCTGGACTGGACTGCACTATAGATGTACCTCAAGAAAATGCCTTAGAGGGGACAGTGACCAATACTCTGCCTGGACACACAACCCTGCCCTGCCACGACCC
>NW_023222048.1:0-697 GCF_002007445.2 Ailuropoda melanoleuca | reverse complement strand
AAAAAATGGAAGCACCTGAAAAAATCCACATATGATTATTAGGTAGGTAGAAGATTAACTCATTTTCAATAAGATAATTAAATATGTGAAATTCAGTGGAGGTTCACATGACATGAAATTTGTCTGTGTTTCCCTTAAATAGCCAAAAATTTTACTTTTTCAATCAAGTACTTTTTCAGTCAGATCCTTTTCTACTCAGATGCTTTTCAACATTCTGATGAAAGTCAACAGAAAGTCTTAAGTTCAAGCTCATCCTATGTCCTTTACTATTTGCCTTTTGATTTTCTTTTACCTGGATTTCTACTATTTTAGTAATCTCTTAGCTGGTCCTTTATTCTCTTCAGCTTCCTAGATTGCTCACAGCTGCTGGACTGACTTTTCTTATTTATAGCTCTGATTCTGTCTAGTTTCTGATCAGAAAACTTTATAACTTCTTATTGTACAATACAGAGTCAAAACTTTCAGTTTAGATTTAAAAACCACAGGGATTTGGCTCCCGTCTATTTTTGAGTCTTGTCTCTCACGGACATATGAAATCCTATATAACACCAACTCAAATCTTATTTTTCTCCAAAATTTTCCCTAATTACATTAGCCTCAACTCCAGTAAACTCTATCTCTAATGATTTATAGTTCCTTTTAGATAATAGCTTCATTGCACCCTGCATAATGATGATTACTATAACCCACTGCTTCT
>NW_023222047.1:0-5504 GCF_002007445.2 Ailuropoda melanoleuca | reverse complement strand
TATCTCAGCAAAGTTTTGTTATTCTTTGGCTAAGGTGACCGATCTGAAACAGAATAAACATAAAATTTGATTTGCGGCCACTTCCTGCATGAGAAAACATTACACGCACAGGTTGGCGTACGGTAGAGACAGACTGCCTGGCTTCAGCGCATGCAGGTGAGACTGAGTCTAAACGACCTGTGACTAGTCAGTGAGCAGAGTCAGAACCGATGGGAAACACGTTAAAAGGGAACGTGATATGATGAGCACTGCGTGTTATATTCAACTAATGAATCATTGAATATTATCAATGATGTCCTATGCCTTGGCTAATTGAATTTAAATTTAAAAAAAGGCTGAAAATTACGGTGTGAAGGTAAACCACTGTAAACAACAATACAGCTTTCATTACATTGTGAATTATAATATGGAGAAAAAATAAAAGCAGAATATTTATCATCTTCTCTGAAAAACACTAAATGTTGACCATATGCATCTGTATGATATACATAAAGGATTGCTTTTAAAAAACCAAATATATTGATTACATTGCTAAAGTTCTTGAATAAATCGCACTTTTTAAAAGTAAAATATAAAATAAGGCTTTGCTGTACTTTGCTTCTTTCCTCTGATTTTTCCATACCCTTTATGCTTTTCTTCCCTTCCAAGTTATGGGGACATACAAGTCATTGATTTTACTTATCTACCTAACCTGCACCCCAAAGATCTTGATAATTAAAAAATAACTAAATAACGACTGTAAGTGGCCATCTTTGGTGCTCCTCGTACTACTCCATCTTAGATTTCCTAAAAGCTAATCTGATACTGTCACAGGCTGCACTTTCCCTCCTGTTCTTTAGAAAGTTGCAATCAGACTATAGCCTTTTTGAGCCTTCAGGGGAAAAGGGCCAATTTTTTTCCAGATAGGCAAATGTGGAAAGTTTATACCCAAGATCACCAAACACATTGCTCTGGACGTTGGCTTTGAAACACTTGGGCTAAGACCTGTCAAGAAATGCCTTTGGAAATATAATTACATAGAGCTTTCAAAGACTATTGATTACTGTTATTACNTCTATTGATTCCTGTTATTACCACTTAAATTTTATTCTGTTCCTCTGAACTAAATTGTGTTCAGGCATAGGCATAAAATAAATGGATGATTCCTGGGTCCTAAATACTGTGCTAGCTTTTGCAGGAATGTAAAATCACTTTGCTTACTTTTCCTTCTGAGCTATTATTAAGAAGACGCATCAGCTTTCAAAATTCCCAGGCTCCTTTCCTGAGGGATGAAGACCCACTTCTTACATCACTGAGTCTTAGTGAATATTGCAAGGCCACTTCCCTTATAAACTGCAGAAAGTTTAAGGTGCGTTGAAATTATCAGAATATTTGCAGAGAATTCATCTGGATGTGTTTGATTCTGGGTTTGTAACTGTCTGCATTTGATTCCAGGCTTTGGTACTAGAGATAAACTGGCAGAGTGAGTATCTGAGGAGGGAATGCTTCCTGATGCAGCCCCAAAACTAACCAGAGGGCCACTCAAATCTAATGGCTAGTGAATTACCCTTGTCACCTTGGTTTGGGAAGAGTCCCACCACACATGTGCTGGGCTAAGTGTGTGTTCTTTATATCTATTCTATGTGATTTCATTCTAAAGCATATAACTTCTCTTGCAGCATAGGACAATTTAATTATTATAAAAATGTCTTAGCACACTTTAGTTTTAATGGCACATTATTTATAAGCAAAATTTCCACTTTGGGAGAGCAAAATAGTAGAGTTAGATAAAGCATATTAAAGTTGGCAGTGAATTTCATTTAGAACCCAAATCGTGCTTACAAGCATTCCTCCATATTCCTATTAAGAAAGAGATCAGTTTATGCATGAATATGTACAATAACAAAGACTTTCTTATATTTCAAAACAGCTGCCATCCTAAAATACACGTTTCATCTGAGCCCACTGAGGTAAGTTTATAGCACCCTACATTCTGTTACACTGAGTTTTTACTTTCTGATACACTAAGAGTTTGTTACAGTTAAAGTTTGAAATTGCGGTAGAAACTTTTATTTACATATAACAGCTTCTTTCCTTTATGAACAGCATCATCCAAAAGATACACACAATTTTGTTCCATAACAGCAAAAAATAAGTAATCGTATGAGTACCTCTTGTAGAGAAGAAATTGTTACACTAGTGATCAGTGTTAAGAAACAGACTAAGATAACCAATTGATAATGACAACAGTTTGTTGATGATGGAGTTTCCCGTGATCATACTTGCTGAATACATGTTATGAATGTTCTTTTTTATTTCCTTTGTTTTCCCATTGATTGTCTGTGCGTGCATGACAATCTGTGGTCCTAAACGAATCACTCAAGAGGAAAGACTGTAACAGAAAAATGACAGTTTTGAACCACACATGTCACTGGCTATTTCATGTGACCTCAGGTACAACTCATTAAAAGCCTGAATTTTGTCATGATATCTTAGTTCTGAAAGGAGAAAGAGAGGCCTAAAGAGATGACGCCATTTGCTCAAGGATCACACGGGTCAGGTGATTTGAGATGCTTCAGGTTTCTCCCCCTTTCTGTGTTGCTAGTGTTTCAACCACTTGTCCAGTTGTTGCCTGAAGTTCTTTATTTCCCAGGTGCGACTTTAGTTTTTCCATGGGAGGGGTCCTCAGTATCACTGTATTGTTTGATGGAGAGTAAATCTCCTCAACTGATTTTTCCCTCTTCCCTTTTACCAACAGCATGATCATAGAGAAAGTTTCCTCCGAGTACAGGCTGGGGCTTTGGGCTATTGGAGGTGAAATTCCAACAATGATCTAGAAAACTAGCAGGAATCCTGATGAGGGATTTGCATTTTTGAAAAACTGGAGGCAAAGTATTTCAAATGTTTTATTTTTTTTTATTTTTTTTTTAAAGATTTTATTTATTTATTCAACAGAGATAGAGACAGCCAGTGAGAGAGGGAACACAAGCAGGGGGAGTGGGAGAGGAAGAAGCAGGCTCATAGCGGAGGAGCCTGATGTGGGGCTCGATCCCATAACGCCAGGATCACGCCCTGAGCCGAAGGCAGACGCTTAACCACTGTGCCACCCAGGCGCCCCTCAAATGTTTTAGAAACAGCAAATTTTAGAATACTTATGTATATTAAATATTTTGTACCTCTTTACTTACATAAATACAAAAGACAGACAGGGTATCTTATAACCCATCGTTTTGAATAATCTTTTCTGTTCAGGGGAGGAATCAAAACAGTTTTTCATACTGTCCTTCATGACATCCCTCTCAGGTCTCTCCCATGAAAGACAGCCCCAGACTGGGGAAGGAACAGGATTTCTGTCTTCTAACATTTACAGTGTATTGCTTTTCAACCTGGAGAAATTCCTTAGATTTCTTGATATGGGTCTTCTGTTTAGAATCAGATTTGAATTGGTGCAGTGATTTCTACATTTCTATTGCTCACACTCTGCTTAGATAAAAGTTGCCTATAAATCAATTTATTTTAGCAATTAGGTATATCTGAAAAATTAACACTGTTTCTACCTCATAAACAAAGATTAGTATCAGTTGCAGTAAGTAGAAGAGAGGTCAATGGTCCTCACAGTCCTATGGCTTTTCAGGACCCCTTAGTAACTGTTAACTGCTGAGCACTCTGTGACATCATTATTTTATTTTGTTATGTAGGGAGGACAGGGAGCCTTGTTAGCGATACAGATAGCAAAGTAAACATATTGAAAATTTTAATTTTATTAGGTTAGAATTTTGAATAGTAATTTAAAATAGAATTGATTCTTATGGTGCAGACCAACCTAAAAATGCCATAGCTGTCAACTATTTGTCATCTGAAATCGTCCTGAAGACTATCGATAACATAGATATTAAATTTGTGAGTCTCTACAGATGATGGCTGCTAAATACTATTTTAAGAAAGCATTTTGTATTATATAAATAGACATCTGGGGTCCAGATATGTCTGTCACTTGAGATCTGGACTAAGGTCGAAGGTGTGCTAGTTTTTGCAAACCCACTAGAATCAGACATTTCCTCATTAGTGGGTAAAGTATCTCTTCGAAGTGCTTTCTCTTTCCTATACTCATTTTGCACATATTAAATGATGTCTCAACATGTACATCAGAGAGTTGCCTGGGTGGCTCAGTTGATTACGCACCTGCCTTCAGCTCAGGTCATGATCCCAGGGTCCTGGGATCCAGTCCTGCATAAGGATCTTTGCTCAGCAGGGAGCCTGCTTCTCCTGTGCCTGATAGTTCCTCTACTTGTGCTCTAACAAATAAATAAATAAAATCTTTGAAAAACCCAATGATATATCAGATACAAAAATGTGACTTCCTGGATATTTCATTTATCATTTATGCAACAAATATTTAGTGCAAACTCCCCACAAAGTTTTTCTTCAAGATACTTTCTGCATTATCTCCTTTTACTGGCATTAGATTATTGGATTGTATCTAAAATATAAAACTTCCAGTAAAATTGATGACATAAACATAATTCCTACATGCTTGGGCAATTCAACAATCTTCTCTTTCCTCTATCAACTGCTATCACAAACATCAATGACAACATATATTTTTTAAATTGTATTTAACTCATAAAATATAAAGACAACAAATGAATGGGTTTCCTGAGTACTTTTCAAAATTTCAGTCATTTATTGATATTCTTTCTTTTGCTGTATTGTTATCCATAACTCTTTGCTCTTTAATGTAAGAGTAATTCCATTGATTTAACATGACTTAATGACAATGTTTGACCATGTAGGAAAGTATAGGATGCTCTGTACAAATTATAGTTCAGTAGTTCGAACAAATATGCATTTCTTCAGATTCATTCCCAGCAGATTAAGGGAATTTTCTCAGATAATTTTAAAAGAAGGAAAGTTGATTTTATGTGTAACTTATAAGAGCTGGGAATTATGGAAAAAAAAATATTTTTTTGTTGTTTTAGATTAAATAATATAATTAGCTGTTCATTATCTAAAAATATAATTAATAGTGATAAAATATGTTTTTAAAATTATATTTAAATACTTTAATTAGGGACGCCTCAGTGGCTGTCATTAAGCGTCTGCCTTGGGCTCAGGGCATGATCCCAGGGTTCTGGGATCGAGCCCCACATCGGGCTCTTCCACTGGGAGCCTGCTTCTTCCTCTCCCACTCCCCCTGCTTGTGTTCCCTCACAGGCTGGCTCTCTCTCTCTCTCTGTCAAATAAATAAATAAAATCTTAAAAAAAAAACAAATTGAGGGCTACAGAGGGGAGGGGGCTGGGGGAATGGGANTGGGTAGTCAGGAGGGCACGTATTGCATGGTGCAGTGGGTGTTATACGCAACTAATGAATCATCGAACTTTACATCGGAAACCGGGGATTTACTGTATGGTGACTAACATAATATAATAAAAAAATTTTTTTAAATAATAAAGACTTTAATTACTAGTATTATTTAATAAAATATATAATTATAAAATTATTTCATGATAGATTTATAAAAGAT
>NW_023222045.1:0-697 GCF_002007445.2 Ailuropoda melanoleuca | reverse complement strand
GGAATTAAAAAGATAGAAACCTAAGAATCCATGCTTTCTTTTCAGTAGGTATTTTCCACTCAAACATGCTTGCCTACTCAAACATGCTTATGAGAAACAGTCATCACTGTTTTTCACTGGGGTTAGCTGTGAGTGGAGGAAACAGGTGGGGAGAGATTAGGAAAATCTCAGATATGTTTACTAGCTTTCTCTTCAGAAACCCTTAAACGGAATTGTGCAAAAATATTTTAAAGCAGGGAGATATTTACTTTTGAGTACCTAAGAAGGTGATTGCACTCTTGAACTTAGGAACAGATGTGTAAATTTATATACTGGAGTAATTACTCTGTGTTATCACTGTGCTATGTGCTTTAAATGTTATAACCTCATTCAGTCCCCATAAACCATTAGATGTAGGCAGTATATTCATTGACTCCATATTACAGAACAAAAACAGACTTAGAAAAGATCAGTATCTTCTGGATTTGCAGCAGTAGTCGAGTTTGGATATAAGCCAAGTTTCAGAATAAGATCTTCCTGGTTTATAAAACCTATCCTGCTCATACCTGTATTATTTTGTTTTTTAAATCACGTTATTCTATAACATCCATTAAAAAATAAGGAAACCAGTAAGTTCATTATCAATTTTATCATTGAACATTACACCAAAGACTAATGATGTACTATATGTTGGCTAATTGAATTAAAATTAAAAAAA
>NW_023222044.1:0-796 GCF_002007445.2 Ailuropoda melanoleuca | reverse complement strand
TCCCCATTGAGCTAGCTAAGACTTTCTCAGAGCTGCTTCACATTCTGAGGCTTCTCTTCACCATTTCCCTTTCTTCCCTCTTCCTTTTTTACGTGTCAGTCCAGAACCTCAGTTTAAAAGCTTTTCATGCAAATCTATCAACGAGATACATCATTTCAACAAGAAAAGCNAACGAGATACATCATTTCAACAAGAAAAGCCTCAGGAACCATATGATCCTCTCAATTGATGCCGAAAAACCATTTGACAAAATACAGCATCCTTTCCTGACTAAAACCCTTCAGAGTGTAGGAATAGAGGGTACATTTCTCAATCTCATAAAAGCCATCTATGAAAAGCCTACAGAAAATATTATTCTCAACGGGGAAAAGCTGGAAGCCTTTCCCTTAAGATCAGGAACACGACAAGGATGCCCACTCTCGCCACTATTATTCAACATAGTACTAGAAACCCTTGCAACAGCAATCAGACAACAAAACGGATAAAAGGTATCCAAATCGGNTCTCTCTTCGCAGATGACATGATACTCTATATGGAAAACCCAAAAGAATCCACTCCCAAACTATTAGAAGTTATAGAGCAATTCAGTAATGTGGCGGGGTACAAAATCAATGCTCAGAAGTCAGTTGCATTTCTATACACGAATAATGAGACTGAAGAAAGAGTAATTAGGGAATCCATTCCATTTACAATAGCACCAAAAACCATACGTTGACTTGGAATTTACTTAACCAGAGACATAAAGGATCTATATTCTAGAAACTATAAATCACTCTTGAAAGACACTGAGGAAGAC
>NW_023222043.1:0-697 GCF_002007445.2 Ailuropoda melanoleuca | reverse complement strand
GCAGGGGTGGGGGTGGGGGACTTGGGGGGACGATAGGAGCCTGGGGCGACGCCTCACGCTTGGCAGCCTGGAGATGAAGTTGAATGAGCAGGACACCCAGCAGTGGGCACAGCATACACCCCGCCCTGGGGTGGGGCCCATCTCCACTTCATGGCACCTCAGAATTCAGAGCATGAAGAAAGGCTGAATAAGGTTTGAGGGACAGCCTAGGGAACATTTTCTGTGTCCAATCCAGTTTGGAAGGCCTTGATCTCACCAGCCCAGCTGATATCTAGGATTCCACTGTCCCTTGAGCAAACTTTGTATCTTTGAGCTTGATTTCCTCCCCTATCTATCCCACCCCAGTTCCAACCATGTTAGTGTGTCCCCCAAACCCCCTCGAATCTAGCTCTTTTGCCTCTCCCCACCACTGCTCTCCTGAGGCTGGACCTGGGTCTCAGGGGAGAGGAGGGGCCCTCACAGACAAGGCACCATCCAAGTCTGCCTGGAGAGAGCTACAGACGGGTCGAATGTGGGCACCGAGAGCACAGAGCCCTCTGGCCCAGACGTTGGGGGATGAGATGGTGGTGCAGAGAAGGGAAAAGAGCTGTCTGGAGTCACACAGTGGACTCTACTGTTCTTTTTCTGAAGGAGTGCTCCCGGAAGGGTGAGCCCCTGCTACCTATGAAAGTGGTCCAGGAGTCAGGGTCTGCACAGA
>NW_023222042.1:0-697 GCF_002007445.2 Ailuropoda melanoleuca | reverse complement strand
AACATAACATAATAAAAAATTATTATAAAAAAGGGAAAAAAATATAAAATAAAAGAAGACTTGATGCCTTTTAGGATTTTTGTCTCAGGTTACAGAACAGATTGTGGGGCTAGTCCTCTGTACACAATAAATATTTTACTGGTGGTGAAAAGTAAACCTATAAAGTCACATATGAAATGTTAGATTGAGAATTTTGAGTTCTTTATCTGCTTGTCTCATTGAGAAAAAAATGTAATTTATACTTTATATTATTTAAAAAATGGTTTTAGATATCCATAATCTAAAGGTGGATGACCATTTGTAAATGTCATTATATTTGCTTAGTTTTCTGACAGCAGAAATTACATTGATGGTTGAAATACAGAACTTATCTCGATGTGTAGTTAAGTGCTACACATAACAACAAATGTAAAAGCACATTTCCCTAAATGTTTAAAAAAAATGTTTTCATCCAACCATAAGGAGGACTCCTTTTCCATATCAGGAATCTTTAAAGTAGTTTTAAATCTGGATTAAAGTGAATCTTTTGGCAAAGATAACTAGTATAATTTGGGTAAAGATAATTTTCTAAGGTACTTCGTTTCAAATATCCTGAGCCATCTTTTTCTCTAATATAAGATTTCTGGACTATATCTTTGCAAACCCTTTTACCAAAACCACTGCTAAGTTTAGCCACTCCTCTTTCTTTTTTTTTTTT
>NW_023222041.1:0-697 GCF_002007445.2 Ailuropoda melanoleuca | reverse complement strand
TTCATCATAACATTGGAACCCAGAAAAGATAGAAATGGTTTCAGGTTCCTATTTAGATTCTTTTGTCTAATTCAGGTTTAGAATCTGCTCCTCCTGCACAATCCAAAGTCATTGAGTTAAATTAAAAAAGAGATTCCTGAGAAGATGAAGCCAAGCATGACTAACATCTTGTCTCAGACACATGTCAAGCTTGGTTAAGAATTAGACTCCCCTTCGTTATTGCCCAGACAGAGGGAAGTCTCTTTTAGTATGACCCAGCATGAGTGAGCAGGTCTCATGTTCATTGGAAGCAATTTACTTTTGTATTTCTCTTTTGTAGTTCACAGCAGGTCCTTTTAGGAGGAATAGAAGGGTTTGCTCTGCAATCTACCTTTATTATTTCACTGAAGAGCAGACGCAAAACATATTTTAATCAAAAGAATTATACCTGAGTGCTATAAATGTTTTCCAGAGCCAACAGAGAGAGCCCTGCTACATTTAAGGCCAGGGATGATATCTTAGAGGAAAATATTGACAGTAAACTCATGAGGAAATAAAATCCTAGAGTATTCTCAGTGACCTATCTCATTGGGGAGTAATCAGGAGATAAGGCCAGAAATTCCAGAGATTAGCTCCAGTAGATAAGATTCCCAGACTTCTAAAGAAAAAAAAAGACATTGCTAGGATACACAATGAGTTCTATGGAACTCAAGTGCCA
>NW_023222040.1:0-697 GCF_002007445.2 Ailuropoda melanoleuca | reverse complement strand
ATCCAGATGGCCAACAGACACATGAAAAGATGCTCAACATCACTCATCATCAGGGAAATGAAAATCAAAACCACAGTGAGATATCACCTGACACCAGTCGGAATGGCTAAAATGAACAACTCAGGAAACAACAGATGTTGGTGAGGAGGCAGAGAAAGGGGAACCCTCTTACCCTGTTGGTGGGAATGTGAACTGGAGCAACCATTCTGGAAAACAGTATGGCGGTTCCTCAGAAAGTTAAAAATAGAGCTACCCCATGACCCAGCAATTGTACTACTAGGTATTTACCCAAAGGACACAAAAATAGTGATTCTAAGGGACACATGCACCTGATGTTTATAGCAGCATTATCCACAATAAACAAATTACAAAAAGAGCCCAAATGTCCATTGACTGATGAATGGATAAAGAAGATGTGGTGTATATGTATACAATGGACTATTACTCAGCCATAAACAAGAATGAAATCTTACCATTTGCAATGACGTGGATGGAGCTAGAGAGTATTATGATGAGCAAAATAAGTCAATCAGAGAAATACAGATACCATATGATTTCATTCATATGTGGAATTTAAGAAACAAAACAGAAGAACATAGTGGGGAATAAAAAAGAGAGAAGCAAATCAGAAAACAGACTCTTAACTATAAAGAAAAAACTGAGGGTTACTGTAGGGGAGGTGGGAGGGGGATGGGAT
>NW_023222039.1:0-697 GCF_002007445.2 Ailuropoda melanoleuca | reverse complement strand
TAACGCCGGGATCACGCCCTGAGCCGAAGGCAGACGCTTAACCGCTGTGCCACCCAGGCGCCCCAGAAGAGGAACATTTTTAATATGGGAGATGATGAGTACATTTCTGTAAGTATCAAAGATCTCCGAGATCTTTCCTGGAATCACTGAATTATTTCCATCTTCTTAGTGAGCAATACCTCTTTAGGAAGGCAGTAGTTGATGTCATCTGGACTGCAGAGTCCTATTAAAGAAGAGCTCAACTCTTTTAAATAATAACACTCTCATCACTTGAAATATTCAAGCCATGCATACAAAGCTTACGTCATGATATCATCCCTTTAATTTCTTCCCTTACCCATAGCAATCTCCCCTAACCTCCCATCTTGGAGAATGACACCACCATCTACCCAGCGACCTAAGTTAGTAACCTAAGTTATGTTCTTTCCTCACTGCAATTCCTGCTCCTTTCACTTTCACTCCTTTAGCATTTCTCCTGCCTCTGTCCTCCACCCTACCCCTACTACTGCCATTAATCAGGTTCTCACCATTGCACAACTGTAATATTACAACCGTTTCCTAACTGGCCTCCTTGGCTCTTCTATAACCTATTTTCCATAATGAATCAGGAGTTATCATTCAAAAGTACAATTCCAGGGGCGCCTGGGTGGCACAGCGGTTAAGCGTCTGCCTTCAGCTCAGGGCGTGATCCTGGCGT
>NW_023222038.1:0-697 GCF_002007445.2 Ailuropoda melanoleuca | reverse complement strand
CACCGGCTTGTGTTCTCTCTCTCTCTCTCTCTCAAAAAACAAAAACTGAAAGGAAATGAAAGGAGCAGGTCTTTGCCCTCAAGTTGCTCAGAATCTTTCTGGGGAGACAAAATTGTCCACAGATGATTCCAGTAAGATGAGGGTTTTGTCATCACCTAGAGATGAAAGACTTCTGCCTTGGCTTTTACTAACATTTTACAAGGGGAAATGGGAGAGGTGCAGGAAATCATTTCCTGATGCTGTTTGGCTCAGAGAGGAAGGACAATGAGTTTCAATGTCCCTTGCTTTAAAAAAAGAAAAGAAAAGTGTATTTATTTTTGTTCAGAGGAAGAAACCAACAAACTGTGGAGGTTAAACAGATAGGGAGAGTTCATTTTTCTTCTACAGGTCAAGAGGCCAGTTAATGATTAGTAAGACCCAAGTGGGTGTTTGGTGTCCGAAACGTCGAGCGCCTGGCTTGTAGGAGTCGGCTTCCCCCCAGCTCTGAGACTTGCAGCTCAGCGATGCCCCCAGGACTCTGGGAGAGACACTTGTGCTCATGGGGGCTCCTTTTGTGGCTCAGCATTGGAAGTGCAGGTAATTTGGGGGCTCAGGCCTTGGGTGGCATTTCTTTGTCAGTGGTTCTGTTTCTTTCTTTTTTTTTTTTTTTAAGATTTTATTTATTTATTTGACAGAGACAGCCAGCGAGAGAGGGAAC
>NW_023222037.1:0-697 GCF_002007445.2 Ailuropoda melanoleuca | reverse complement strand
AATACTGATCCATTGACTGTTGCTCCTGTGACTTTTGCTGGGCTTCTAATTGCTAGTCCATTCTTGGCGTGGCTCTTGCAAAGTTCTCAGGCTGTAGTCTTGTCTTTTTCCCTGGCTAATGTAATCATCTGTGAGAATGAATGCCCCCACAAGCCTCACCTATCAAATAACTCTCACTAGAAGAGTTCCTGTCCTGAGGTGATGTTGGATGGCACCCTGAGCAGCTTCCACCTGCCATATGGTGTGGCAAAAGTCATGAGATCCCTGCTTTCTTCATTTCAGGCCAGCTTGCCAGGAACCTGATGCCATCTCTGTAACACACACCACCAATGGCTTAACTGTACTCAGGCCTTCAAAAGCAGCTACTGTGAATGTGCTATCCTCATGGATTCTCTGAAGTCTCCACAATCTCAAAGAGCTTGGGTTTTCCAAGTTCATATTCTTAAGTACAGCTCTCTAGTTTTGTGTTCATTGTGCTGGTTTTGACTTCTAGCTCCTGGAATTGGTTCTAAGTTAATAAGAGTATTCCTAGGACAATTGCCAAGTGACTATCCCCTCAGTATATGTGGTTAATAAGCCCAAGCTGCTAATCTCACAACTCGAAGAAGCATGTTTATAATTATTTATGAGTGTTTTGTCTATCTTAAACACTTTACTGAGAAATAAATACTAATTGTGCTTTTTGGGGTTTTTTTTT
>NW_023222036.1:0-1141 GCF_002007445.2 Ailuropoda melanoleuca | reverse complement strand
GTGGCAATGGAACGGAAAGGCCAAATTATGCTCGTCAAAAAAACACAGTACAGGGACCGTCTTAGCACTATAATCATCATTCGTGAATAGGGAAACAGGAGGGAAAATGTTCGCAGAAAACCGATGAGAGTGCCATATAGTGGTCTCTGGGATACCACACAATCCAGGGAAATATCAACGAGCATCATGTCTCATGAGTAAGACTGCGTGAAATAAAACATTCAGTAATTTCGAGGAGTCAGCGCCCTTCTTATTGGTAATAAAGCGGCGCATCCAGGAAAACATCTCCAGCTAACATCGGACTTTGGGGACGCAAATTCCACATTGGTTGTATTGGCCTGGGAAGGATCCAGCACTTAGAACGAAGAAACATAGTATCAAGGTAAAGCCATTGAAGTCACTTCGCCCTTATGGAAGTTGGAACAAGAATCAAGGTGCTTTGGTACCATGAGTGAAAAAATGCCAACACAGCACTGAGAAACATAATTAGGACAAAACCCGCTTCTAACGAAATGTTTGCTTCCTGGGTAAATCCTATCAAAAATGGTGCTGGCAATGGAACGAAAAGGCCAAAAACATGCCCGTCCAAAAAACACTCTACAGGGACCGTCTTAGCACTATCCTCGTCCTTCGTGAATAGGGAAAAAGGAGGGAAAGTGTTCGCGGAAGCATGACGAGAGTGCCATATAGTGGTCTCTGGGACACGACACAATCCAGGGATATATCANCCAGGGACATATCAACGAGCATCAGCTCTCATGAGTAAGGGAGCATGAATGAAAATGATCAGGAATTTGGAGGAGTCAACACCCTTCTTATTGGTAATAAACCAAGGCGTCCAGGAAAACACATCAAGCATACATGAGCGTTTTCATTGGGGACCCCGGTTCCACATTGGGTGTAGGGGCCTGGGAAGGGTCCAACGCTTGGAGCCAAGAAAAAAAGTGTGAGGATAAAGCCCTTGACATCACATTGGCCTTTTGGAAGGTGGACAGGAATCAAGTTGCTTTCATACCGTGATTGAAACACGTCGGACACCGCTCTGAGAAACAAAATTTGGCCAAAACCCTCTTCCAAAGAAATATTTGCTTCCTGGGTAAATCCTATCGAAACTGGTGGTGGCAATGGAGAGAAGAGGCCA
>NW_023222035.1:0-697 GCF_002007445.2 Ailuropoda melanoleuca | reverse complement strand
AACTTATATGAAAGATAGGGGCCAACATATGTATGAAATCTGGCAACATTTGAATTCCGGGGTCAGTTTTCATTGAATTACCAAAGGTTTTGTATCCTCTGAACCAGGATATCTTATAGGGTGGGTTTTGGTTCTGTTTTAACTTCAAAATTTAATCTGGAGTAAATTTATATAGACTTTAGTCCTCTTTTAAATCTCTAGGTTACAATGTTTCGAGTCTCTTAAGACTGGACCACTTATAAAGTCTGAGTGAAAAGTGTTAGCTTTGGGAAGTCTCAATCTATTTCTCTGCAGATTTGCAAAGTTTGTAGTGAGCCTAGATATTAAAAGAACAAATATTTTGCATTATTATTCTTTTTAATGTTTAAGGGACATTTAAACAATGGTTTACTTTCCTTCATTTTCCAGAAAGAGTTTGAATCTGCAGAGCTGTCAGGCAGTTAGGAATGAGAGAGCAGGGAGAAAGCGGGTGCTGGCCACACCCTCGGAGCCGCCCGCTGGGATCAACAGCCACAGGTTCAAAGCTACCTCTAAGGGCTGATAGAACAGGAAAGACCTCACCACAGATCTGGCTCAAAAGCCACAAGGGGACTTCTCAGAGCTAACCATGTGCACAAAAGGTGCAACTTGCCCTTAAGTACCTTTAGGGTCACAACAAAAATTCATTTGACACTCATAAATATACAATACATAAATT
>NW_023222034.1:0-697 GCF_002007445.2 Ailuropoda melanoleuca | reverse complement strand
TCAAACTGCCACTGCCCAGAATACTGAACACAATCATAATAATGAAATGATATAGCAAGGAAGTAATTACTAGTGAAAAACATAGTGAGTCCTCATCTTAAATGAAAGAAAAGAAAATTTTATCTAATCCTGTTAAATATGCCGGCCAGGAGAAACAGAACAATAAAATTAATAATGTGTTCCCTGATAATACAGGAGCAAGCTGAATGATAAATCAGATAGGATGGCAGATAGTGAACCTGAAAACATTGGAACTGATACCAATAAAACTAAGGAGAGGTTCATGAAAGGCAAACAAATGAAAAAAAAGGAAAAATAATAATGGACACAATAATGGTGATTTAGGTGATGCTGAGAGGCTTATCTTTAAGAGAATTGAAGGAATAATGAATGCTCTAAGTTTGTTCAAAAATGAATATGTTAAAAAAAATTTAAAAACCCAGTATCTCATGGTTGTTGATGCTATATATTGAGAATCAAAGTCTAAAAGAGGTTGAAGTTTTAAAGTCACAACAACTATAACAACCACAGTCTATATAATGACAGTATAATATAGTAGTGTACACCAAAGCCAAAACTGCATAAGCATAAATATAACAGCATAATTTTAGGAGTCAGTCTCCATATTTATCTCAGTTTATCCTGGCTCATTACCCTTCTTTTCAGGTTTCTGTTTTGAAGCAAGCTTTCTGAGAAC
>NW_023222033.1:0-697 GCF_002007445.2 Ailuropoda melanoleuca | reverse complement strand
GCCATCTTAACCCACACCTATCACCCCTAATTGTTTCTAGTCTCCAAGATGGTATATGAGGATTTTATAAGGCATCAGGAGGAGATTTGCATTTACTAACTCGTGGTATCTTTGACTCTTTCTAGGCCTTTCCTGCACTGAAGTGATGGTGGCCCTAATCCACTTAGTCGCATGTTATTCACCCATTGCCCTCTGAAATGGTGGCTGGTAACTTGTTGTCTGTTCTCTTTTGGCTCAGCCAAGTCCTGAGGTCCCCTCGTGTAATTTGGTTCTTGCAGTCATTTTGGATATTTCTGATACCAGTTATTGAATCTGTTCCCTTTTGACTTTTTGTTTTGAAATAATTTTACATTTACAGAAAGGATGCAAAAAATATACAAAAATTCCCATATCCTTAAACTCACATTCCCCAAATTTCCATATTGTATAATATTTATCATTTCTTCTTGTGTATACAGGGGGAGGAATATAATTCTTTTCTGTACTATTTTACAGTAAGTTACATTATTCATATTTGCTCAAAATATTGTGCATTTCCTAAAATCAAGGGGTTCTTGGGTGTCTGGGTGGCTCAGTCAGTTAAGGGTCTGCCTTCAGTTCAGGCCATTATGTCAAGATCCTGGGATCAAGCCCCACATTGGGCTCCCTGCTCAGTGGGGAGTCTGCTTCTCCCTTTCCCTCTGCCCCTACCCCTGCT
>NW_023222032.1:1016-1226 GCF_002007445.2 Ailuropoda melanoleuca | reverse complement strand
TTTTTTTTTTTAAAGATTTTATTTGATGGAGTGTGTGTGAGAGAGAGAGTGAGAGGGAGAGAGAATCTGAAGCAGACTCTGTCTGCGCTGAGCACAGAGCCTGACGTGGGGCCTCATCCCACAACCTTGAGATCAGGACCTGAGCCAAAACCAAGAGTCAGTTGCTTAACTGGCTGAACCATCCAGGGGCCCCAAGATTCTTTTTTTTTT
>NW_023222032.1:683-786 GCF_002007445.2 Ailuropoda melanoleuca | reverse complement strand
CCCCCCTTTCTTCTTCCCTTTCTTCTCCTACTGATCTTCCTACTTCCTATGTTCCATAAATGAGTGAAACCATATGATAATTGTCTTTCTCTGCATGACTTAT
>NW_023222032.1:0-235 GCF_002007445.2 Ailuropoda melanoleuca | reverse complement strand
CCTATGTTCCATAAATGAGTGAAACCATATGATAATTGTCTTTCTCTGCTTGACTTATTTCGCTTAGCATAATCTCCTCCAGTCCCGTCCATGTTGCCCTCTTTAAAGTCAAGTTTGACTCAAGCTAAGGGCCCAATTGCCTTCTTTGGATGTTGATATCCAGTTTTCCCAACAGCATTTATTAAAGGGAGACTCTCCTTTCTCAATGACGTGTTCTTAGCTTACTTGTCAAAGA
>NW_023222031.1:0-697 GCF_002007445.2 Ailuropoda melanoleuca | reverse complement strand
TTTTTTTTTCTTTCTATCTTCTTTCCCTCTTTCCTTTTAATAGGACAAGGATATATGAAATGATGAGATTTAGTTTTCTCCTGTGCATACATATGGTGGTGGATTCTGATTCCATGTTCCCTGCCTTTATGTGATGGTGTGCACAAATGTCCAGAAACATTTATGATGTCATGGGACTGATGTTTTGACAACCACACCAGACCTTAAACATTGAGATGACTGTATTTCTTCAAAGTAGACATCATAGGATCATATTTATTTATTTAGAAAGTGCCTCCTTTATTTGAAATATTTTGAAACTCTTTTAAACTTGCCTTCTGTGATGTTTCATAGTGTCTCACTACATTTTAACCACCCTCTATTTGACTCAAAATGCATTCCTTGGATTAGTCATTTATCTCATTGACCAGACTTGGCTCCAATATCTTTTGCTTGTTTTCAAATGACATCTCCAAGGATGAATGTTTACCAACACAAAGGACAGTCAAAAGAATGCACCCACTTAAAGATCAACAGCCTTTAAACTTTTACCCAGTAACTTGCAATAGCTGGCATATTGAACAAAAATCTATGTATGGTGTCTAACTCAATAATAGCTAAAATTCAGAAATTAATTTTATTGGCAAATATACATGAGAAAACTTCAAATGCAAAGTCATTCATGCAATATTATATAGGCTACACACACACACACAAC
>NW_023222030.1:0-697 GCF_002007445.2 Ailuropoda melanoleuca | reverse complement strand
TAGGAATTATCTAACCTGATTTATAAAAAATATATAGAAATAGGGTCTGAGACAGGAAGAAAATTATCTCAGGACCTACATTGAGTCACATGCAGAGCTAAGAGCAGAACTTGACCAGTTCTTGACTCTCCCCCATATCTTCTGGACTTACTAAATAACTACACAGTTAGGGGTGGGAGGGTGGAGAGTGTGGCTGAGAGCCCTGATTCTGACATAAGCCGCCTGGGTTCCTGGGGAGCTGGCACAAAGTTCATCACCCTGCAGAAATACTAAGTCGGGGAGGGAAGACCCAACCTCCCTCAGTCCTGCCCTGGAGCACTAGGCTGGGTTAGATGGATTTAGGTCCATAAAAACACCTTACCAGTCCTTCATGTACAATTTCTTCCAGCAACTCCCCCATCTCGCCCCTTCCTGTTCAGATCACCCAAATAAACCAGTACCCTGGAATGACATGGGTATCCTGGTTTAGAGCCAGGGGAACATATGTGGAGTAGATGCTACTGTTCCCTTGCCCAGATCCCCTTTACTGGGCCAGTGTACCTGTCCCCTAACTGATGTGATGTTGGTGCTAAGGCTGCACTGCCACTCCTTTCTCTGGAGAACTGCCCTCAGCCCACAGGAGCCACTTTGACCAGAGTTGCTTGGGCACATTAGCCTTTACCCACCTACCCACATCCCCAGGGACAGCCAGCAGCCA
>NW_023222029.1:0-697 GCF_002007445.2 Ailuropoda melanoleuca | reverse complement strand
AGGAGGAAGCCCCATCAGTCGCCTGATAGAACACGTCCATGGATCCCGTGAGGCGAGGATGATGCCCTGCCCTGGAGGGGGGCCACAGGTCCACCCTCAGGAGCCATGTCTCCCATTCCAGCTTTCTCTTAATGGACCTCTCACAACCAAAACTAGGGTTATGGGTAAGGCGTAGGAGAATGGGAGTTCTGATAGAGTGGATGTGTCCAGAATTTCCACGCTGGGGGGGGGTTGATGGTATGGGTTGTGGTGAGTGTCAAGCAGTGGGTTTGTGGCCAGAGGACAGTGAATGTGGGGGATTGAGGGAATGAATTACAGAAGACATGAGGACTTCTCCCCCTCCACCTCCTTTCTGGAGTCCCAAATGAAATGGTTTCTCTTTGGGTGGCATGCTGAGGCCTTAGGTATGACTCAGGCTTCTCCATCTCCATATCTTTGGAGCCAGACTTCTGGGAATGGACCACTCAGAATCCAACCTATGATTAGTGTCATGGAGGGGAGGATGGAAAGCCCAATCGACCGGCTCTAACACAGACCTGGGGGCTGAAGGGCGGGTGTGGGTTGAGGAGAGTGTCGGTGTCATGGATGAGGTCCCAGAGTTCCCCTGAAAGTGGGGGTTCGCTGGCCTTAGGTCAGGTGTTCACTTAGGTTTCTTCTCGCAAAACTTTCTGGAGTCCCAAATGGCACAGTTTAGTTC
>NW_023222028.1:0-697 GCF_002007445.2 Ailuropoda melanoleuca | reverse complement strand
TTGAGGTAGAGAACAAAATTGTAGCTTGTTTCCTACAAATTTGGGATAGAAGTCTGGATACTGATGATGCAATTATAAGGCATAAAATTATTTTATCATTGTCACCAGAGTTTGTTGTCAAGCAAATTTGCCATCTTGGTGACTTCCTCCCTTTTTATGTTCATGTAATCATTGATTACGGCATTTTTAAATTTTTGCTTTGGAACTTCCCAAAGCAATAATTCAGGAATATTCCTAGAATATTAGGCTTACCTACTTTTATTTACCTCTGTCACTCCATCTCTTTCTTTCTCACTTTTTGTTCTATATTTGCTCACAATGAAAGTTACTTGGCTTTATTATTCATGTTGTTGATGGAAGTTGTTTGCTTAAAAAATGGAATGTATTTACATGACATAAAGTCTTGCCTTCATTTAGGAATTTCAAACAATCAGTGACTAGTAGTTGTATAAAACAATTCTAAGAGAAAATTTGCACATGCACACAAAGATGAAGAATCCTACCATACATGTAATAAATGCACTTTTTCCATGCAGCAGAGGCTTACCTTGACGCCTGCAGCAATGTCTATATACTACATGCGTGTGGCCGCATAAACCACAACAATGGTCCAAACCTAACCCAGCCCCAGGGACCAAATAAATCAATTGATTTATTTGTCTGCTGTTCTTGCTACTGATTTAAACTTGTTCCCTGC
>NW_023222027.1:0-697 GCF_002007445.2 Ailuropoda melanoleuca | reverse complement strand
AGGAATTTATGTTATATACTAGACAAAGAGAAAGGTTATTGGGGGAAGAATAAATAGCTATTCTTTTTATCCACTGAGCCACCTTTGTTATCACTTTTGTTGGAAATATGGTACACTTCCCTACAGCAAACTGCAAGATGAATGTGCCATCCTAATTAATTGAAATGGAAAATCCCAGATCATGTAGGTGAAGGATGATGCAGAAGGTCAGTATTTTAAATACGGCTTGTACAAAAATTAGAGCACATATTTGCAGGCACTATGTTAAATACTAAGCAAACAATAATGAAGTCAGATATGGTTACCGCTTTCAGTAAGAAACATGCAATAAAATTTCTGTTTTAGAAGCACTATAAGAAATGTTCAGATATGCATTAGGGTCTTTGGATGAAGCCCTAATCCGCTTGGGGAAATTTTATCTCAAAGCATGGACATCATCTTACTCCTTCAACTTCAATTCTTACTCCAGAAGGGTTAGGATTTTAAGACTGTTAGTCAGACTTTCTTCTTTTCTTCTTAACCAGGAGTTAATAGTTCCTCAACCAACAATACCCCTAATCAACTGCTTATGGTTTTCATTAATATTCTCCACTTGGCTTAGACAATGATTAACAAGTTCTCCTCTCCATGCCTGAAAACCGAGTCCAGGTCAGAAACATTCCCAAAGAACCAGCCCAATGAGAATCAAAAGTGAGGG
>NW_023222026.1:0-697 GCF_002007445.2 Ailuropoda melanoleuca | reverse complement strand
TACGTACACGGAGGTCTAGCCTCAATAGTCCTTTATTCATTCGGTTTCTGTTTAAGAATAAAATGAATTTGCTGGGCCGAGTCTGTACAAAAGGCCTTGGGGGACACATGTGGGCAGTTGGCACCCACGCATGAATTTGTGTTGCATACAAAGTACACTCATCCCATTCCAGTAATTCATCACCTGATGTGATCTGAAGTCTAGAATTATCCATGACTGCCAAAGAGCAGGAAGTGAGTCAAGATCAAGGGGTCAATCTGGAGTACCTCCATTGGACCACAGTCCACCTTAAGGAAGCAATTGCTGGGATTACCTGGTTTTTCAGATAATCACCAACTCTCGGATTTACGTGGTTCCTAAAGAAGTGAAAAGAGATATTTCTGAAACCTCAAGTGCCAGGGAGGAAAAGACCCTGGACGAAGACAGGTGCCCTGGTGTGAGCTGCCCTTAACGCACTGTGCCTCCTTCCTCATTCACAAGAAGGAATCAAATTACCACCAATCTTGAAAGATGCTCCTTGGATAAGTAAATCCATATGTAAGAGCACTCTACCTCAGGTCCAGATTATGTGAAACTCACAAAGAGAAAAAAATTGTCAAAAACAAAATCTCTTTCAACGCCTACCATAGCTGTCCTAAGGTTTTGTCACTAAAAAGTCCTTCACTGGGTTTTATTTGCCTTTAGTGCTAATATGATT
>NW_023222025.1:0-2029 GCF_002007445.2 Ailuropoda melanoleuca | reverse complement strand
CAATTACCAGGTGAGGAACCTAAAGCCAGAGGAGCTAAAAGGTTTGCTCACTATGATACTGGGAAAATACTGGCTGGTAAAATACCTTAATTGAAATAAATTAGATATCTGAACATTTCCCTGTATACAAAGCACTTTCATTTTAGATGTATACATTTGTACATTTTCTCAAATACCTGACCAGATCCAATCATCACTGCAGCCTGTGAGGCGGACATGGCATTATTTCCTATGCATAAGCCAGGAAATTGAGGCAGTAAGGAAATCAGTAAAACTAATTCATGACAGAGCCATGACTAATCATGGTTACAACCTGGGGCATTGGTATCAACCAATCTGGGTAGAATTCTGACCCTTCCACTTGATGACTCTGTGACCATGAGCAAATTCACCTCTCCCAGGCTCAGGATTATCACCTGAGGATCATAAAAGGGGGCTGAGAGTAGTAGCTACTTCATAGAGTAGGTCTTCATAGAGAGAAGCAAATTGGATAATACTTATAAAGCACTTACAAGGGATGCATTACAAGCCTGCCTTCTATTAATACTCATTGAATTTCTATGTTCTGATTTGGAGTTATTTCCAAAGTTATGCTGCATTACTAATCCTTCACTAAAAAAATATCTACTTAACATCATTACCACAAATATTTTTTTATCATTGAAGCATATCTTTAATATTTTTCTCACTTCCATATGTTTTCCAAATCTTTACTTCAGAAATTCTTGTTTGCATCTTAACTCTCTCAAACAAAAACTAAAATTTTATTACCTTTTCTACTTACTTTCCATACCCCGTCTTTTTTTTGAAGTTTTTTGTTTTAATTCCAGTATAGTTAACATATAGTGTTATATTAATTACAGGCATACAATATAGTGATTCAACAGTTCTATACAATACTCAGTGCTCATCGTGCATTTTTTCCCTCTTTCTTTCAAGGGTTTTTTTTGTTTGTTTGTTTCTACTATTTTGAAAATGAAAGTCATCTACCCTACCAGTGACTAGGGATACAGAGATGTTTTAGATAAGGTCCCATTCTTGATTTGATCTACTTCAACTATTCTCACTTCTAGGGAGAAAGGGTTGAGGAGGCAATGAATTATTTAACTCTTGCTGATAGGTTAGTACTTACATATTCCCTTTGATAAGACCTGTAATAACTTAATCCTTAAACTGAGCAGGTTCTTAACATAGTTTAAAGGTATAACACCAAAAGTATTAGAATGTGGGCACCATGGCCACAAAATAGAGGTCATCTTTTGGTCACAAAGAACCATGTATGTTCCACAAATCACACTTTGTGACATTCAAATCAGTTGTTGCTACAGTGGGAAGACTGTGGCCAACCTCTATGCGATCAAAGGTTCTATCTGTAATACCTGCAATATAGTTTCTCACCTGCCATATTCATATAGTAATAGAAAAAAAATCAAATCTAAATGATGTAACTATGTGAAGTATAATGTTCTGTATAAATAATAATCTAATATGTATGAAATTAGTCCATAATGTCTTGAATGGAAAAAAAATCTTTCTAAATTTTTCTTGAAAATCTCTTAGTTGGACTCTGTGTCTTCATGGAAGTCCAAGTCTCCTAGCTCTTCTGCTCCTGATCACCTTAAGGTCCTGGAATCCCTAGGAAGCTCAGATCAGGGACTCACTTCCTGCACTCTAAACACACCATGATAGCCATCATAACTTGTGAAGCTAACTATCTGAGCTCTTACACATTCTCTGGAAACATACCAAGCAGCATGATCCAGGCCTGCCTATGCCAAGAAACTAACGACATTATATAACTTTCAGGTGTACAGTATAAGCAACATCTATATACACTACAACGTGATCACCACCAAAAGTCTAGTTACCAGTCATCCCCATACAATTGACCTCCTTCACCATTTTAACACTCCCCACTCTCCTTCCTCTCTGGTAACCATCATTTGTTCTCTGTAGCTATGAGTTTGTTTTTGTTTTATTATGTTAGTTTATCTTGTGTCTTTAGATGGAATACATATGAGGGAAATCA
>NW_023222024.1:0-697 GCF_002007445.2 Ailuropoda melanoleuca | reverse complement strand
CGCACAGATGCTAAGAACAATTTCCCGATGCAGGCATCACCCGGCATCTGCAGGGGGAGCAGCACTTCTCCGGCAACGGGATCACATACACGGTACCATCTCACAGTACAAAAGGAAGCCACAAATACTCCTGGAATTCAACGAGTTATATTCCAGAAATAACTAACGGTGGGAACTTGGAACAAGAGGTATAATTTGCCCGGGTCCAGTGCTTACCGCAGCCCCCTAAATAAACACTTGGGCACTAAAACCGTCACCTCTCTTGCCACAGAAATCAGCAACAGCCCCAGTAAAGCACATCAGCATCGGACACTGATCGAGTGATACTTGCGGTGCAAGCTATTGGCAAATTGCCTCAGTTTCTCATTAAATCCCCACAGTCAGTATCAGTGGATATTATCCCTTCTCATTTTGCAGATAAAGAAGTTGTGAATCAAAGAACTTAAGTAACTTGCCCCAGGATGTGAGCCAGGCGGTGGATGAGTTAGACTCCAACCAGCTCTGCGTCCCCACCCCGGAGCCCTTCGCTGCCCCATCTCCCTGACTTGGCATAAACGTCCCCGTGGTGGGAAGCCCCATTGCCGTGATGACGTCATTCTCTCGTTCGGCCAGCAGACGCGGAGGGAGGGCCTCCTCGGTACCAGTCTGTGCCCGCCGTGAGAACGCAGGGCCAGGAAATCCTGGTCCTCCCTTTATT
>NW_023222023.1:0-697 GCF_002007445.2 Ailuropoda melanoleuca | reverse complement strand
CCTCAGGCACCGCCATTCTTCTTGTGACCGCAAGGGATCCTGAGACCATGCTGTCCCACCTGGGATTCTGCCCCAGTTAGCTACCTGAGCACCTTTAAGCCATTGACGTCCCCCACTGTAGCAGACTTCTAAAAGTTCCGATTTTGCACTCTGCTGCTTATAATACTTTGTGGTAGCCTCCTTAAGCCAGCTCCCTCCCCGCTGCTGTATCCTCCGATATAGATAGATATATATATATCGCCCCAGATTCAAGTCTCTGCACCTCCTACTTTCCAAAAGGTGGTCACTTTTCTGTTTGTAAAATTGCAGCATGTCTTCTCAGATCTCTGATTGATTTCACAGGTGTTCAGAATGATTTGATAACTACCTGGTTGAATTCCAGGGACCAAACTTAGGGTCCCCTACTCCTCCACTATCTTAACTCCTCCCCAAAAGGCATTTTCATGTATTACATCTTTATGTAGAGAAATTGGACACTCACATATTGCTAACAAAAATATAATGCAGACACTTTAGAAAACAGATTAGAGGGGCACCTGGGTGGCTCAGTCGGTTAAGCGTCTGCCTTCGGCTCTGGTTGTGATCCCAGGGTGCTGCTCAGCGGGGAGCCTGCTTCTCCCTCTCCCTCTGCCCCTTCCCCTGCTTGTGCACTCTCTCTCTGTCAAGTGAATAAATAAAATCTTAAAAAAAAAAAAAA
>NW_023222022.1:0-697 GCF_002007445.2 Ailuropoda melanoleuca | reverse complement strand
ATATATGTAAAATCTGGTTTTGATAGTATCTGTTAATAAATATACTCAACATAATATTCAATTACCTTCCCCTTAAAATTTAAAATTTCACCATGTCCAATTATTTAAGGAAATATGGGGTTTTAAATTACAGACGTATATATACTTTATATCATATGTTATAATTTAATTTTAATTATTTATAATTAAGTAATTTTCTATCTTCCTGGTGATACTAAGTCATTTCATTTTAATTGCATTTATATGCATATTAGTAATCAACATAATTATAATTTTTAAGGCTATTTACAAAAGTAATTTTGATTAAACTTCTACAAACAATACTTTTGTGGAATTTTTTCATTTTGAAACCATTTCCTTTTTTTAATGTCACGTGTGTGATAGTAATAGAGAAGATAAATCAAAAATAAAATCTTAAAGTCACATTTGATGGTCTCCCATCCCCATACTTGTTTAATGGAAATTGTTAATTAGCTTTGCTCAGAGAAAATACAGTGTATATAACACAGATTATATTATTTATTTTAAATAATATTGTAATACTGTAATATTTTAAATATTGTAAATATTTTTGTATATAAATAAAATTTATTTACATAGACAAATTATTTTGAAACTTTTTTCAATGCAATATTTAATAAAGATCTGTGAAACTACTTGGGAGAAGTTTTCACTCTCTCCTCAAGCAGCATCAGTG
>NW_023222021.1:0-697 GCF_002007445.2 Ailuropoda melanoleuca | reverse complement strand
TACCATTTATTGTGTGTAATGAGAACACTTATGATCTCTCTCAGCTGTTTCAAGTATACAATGCAGTATTAGAAACTATTCACCATACCACACACTAGATCTCCAGAGCTAATTTCATCTTATAATGGAAAATTTGTACCCTTTGACCACTATGTCCTCATTTCCCCCTCCCCCAGGCTCTGGTGACCATCAGTCTATTCTCAGCTTCTGTGAGTTTGACTTTTAGATTCCACATGTAAGTGATACCATACAATATTCGCCTTCCTCTTTCTGGCTTATTTCACTTAGCATAATGTTCTCCAGGTTTGTCCATGTCGTCACAGATGGGAGGAATTCCTTCTTCTTTATGGATAAATAATATTCGCGCGCGTGTGTGTGTGTAATTTTTCTTTATCCATTAATGATAAATGAGATTGTTTCCATATCTTGCTTATTGTGAATAATGCTGCATTGAACATGGGAGTGAAGAGATCTTTTTAAGATATTGCTCTCATTTTCTTTGGATATACATCTAGAGGTATAATTGCTCAATCATGTGGTAGCTTTAATTTTAGTATTTCGAGGGATCCCCATACTGTTTTCCATAATGGCTGTACCATATTACATTCCCACCAATGGTGTGAGATGATAACTTACTGTGGTTTTGATTTGCATTTCTTTGATGATTAGTGATGTTGATCACTATTTTCCATACCTA
>NW_023222020.1:2061-2157 GCF_002007445.2 Ailuropoda melanoleuca | reverse complement strand
CGGCCTTATGGAAGGTGGAACAGGAATCAAGGTGCTTTGGTACCGTAAGTGAAACACGACGAACACAGCACCGAGAAAGACAATTCGGCCAAAACC
>NW_023222020.1:1565-1812 GCF_002007445.2 Ailuropoda melanoleuca | reverse complement strand
CAACGATCATCATCTCTCGTGAGTAAGGGAGCATGAATGAAAAGGTTCAGGATTTTCGAGCACTCAGCGCCCTTCTCATTGGTAATAATGCAGAGCGTCCAAGAAAACACCTCCAGCGAACAGCAGATTTTCGCTGGGGACCACCATTCCACATTGGGTATAGGGGCCTGGGGTGGATCCAGCCCTTAGAACCAAGAAACAAAGTGTGAGGGGAAAGACCTTGAAGTCACGACGGCCTTATGGAAGG
>NW_023222020.1:450-1270 GCF_002007445.2 Ailuropoda melanoleuca | reverse complement strand
CAGGGAAATATCAACGATCATCATCTCTCGTGAGTAAGGGAGCATGAATGAAAAGGGTCAGGATTTTCGAGGACTCAGCGCCCTTCTCATTGGTAATAAAGCAGAGCGTCCAGGAAAACACCTCCAGCGAACAGCAGCCTTTTCACTGGGCACCCAAATTCCACATTGGGTTTAGGGGCATGGGGAGGATCCAGCCCTTAGAACCAAGAAACAAAGTGTGAGTGGAAAGCCCTTGAAGTCACGACGGCCTTATGGAAGGTGGAACAGGAATCAAGGTGCTTTGGTACCGTGAGTGAAACACGACGAACACAGCACTGAGAAAGACAATTCGGCCAAAACCCGCTTCCAACGAAATGTTTGCTCCCTGGGGAAATCCTGTCAAAACTGCTGGCGGCAATGGAACGAAAAGGCCCAAAACATGTCCGTCAGAAACATCACGTTACAGGGACCGTCTTAGCACTATCATCACCCTTCGTGAATAGGGAAACATGAGGGAAAGTGGTCGCGGAAGCCTGACGAGAGTGCCCCATAGTGGTCTCTGAGACCCCACACAGTCCAGGGAAATATCAACGATCATCATCTCTCGTGAGTAAGGGAGCATGAATGAAAAGGTTCAGGATTTTCGAGGACTCAGCGCCCTTCTCATTGGTAATAAAGCAGAGCGTCCAGGAAAACACCTCCAGCGAACAGCAGCCTTTTCACTGGGGACCCCGATTCCACATTGGGTGTAGGGGCCTGGGGAGGATCCAGCCCTTAGAACCAAGAAACCAAGTGTGATGGGAAAGCCCTTGAAGTCACGAAGGCCTTATGGAGGGTGGAA
>NW_023222020.1:0-239 GCF_002007445.2 Ailuropoda melanoleuca | reverse complement strand
GCACTATCATCACCCTTCGTGAATAGGGAAACATGAGGGAAAGTGGTCGCGGAAGCCTGACGAGAGTGCCCCACAGTGGTCTCTGAGACACCGCACAGTCCAGGGAAATATCAACGATCATCATCTCTCGTGAGTAAGGGAGCATGAATGAAAATGTTCAGCTTTTTGGAGCACTCAGCGCCCTTCTCATTGGTAATAATGCAGAACGTCCAGGAAAACACCTCCGGCGAACAGCAGCC
>NW_023222018.1:0-697 GCF_002007445.2 Ailuropoda melanoleuca | reverse complement strand
CCCAGAGCAGGCAGAAACGCCCAACGGCGGGTAGGGGCGGCCCAGGGCACCAAGGCCCATCCAGACATAGGAAACATGCAAATAGATCATTAGGTGTAAGTGACGTCAGGGGCTGCGGGCGACACACGGTGAGGGCCCCTCGCCCACTCCAGGTGGCGTGGTCATGGGGAGGTACTCATCACAAGAGCCTCTCTGATCTGGCCTGTTCCTACTTCCCAGGTACCTCCCTAATCTCCACCTTGAGCCAGAACTGCTCTGTGGCTTCTTCCAATATCCCACCCTCTCTCCTTTTCCCCGAGCCTTCCCAGGTACATGCTGTTCACCTTCTGGAATGCCTTTTTTGTGTGTGTGTGTGGCGTGCTTTTCAACCACTCAACTTGATCCTCAGTCCCCCTGTCCACATCACTTTCTCCGTTTATTCGTTCTCCTTATAACCTCAGCTTTATCATCAGCTGCCACAGAAGGACCTCTCAAGACACCTCAGTTCAGTTAGTGCCCTGTGCATGCCCTGGTGCCAGTCCCAGGCATGGCCACTGTGACCCACTAGACTCTGAGCTTTGCGAGAACAGAGAGAGCTCTGTTGTAGCCCCAACACAGCGGCTGGCACTCAGGCTCACCCTCTCAAACCATTCACAGGCTCTGTGTCTGACTGGAGTGGGTGAGCCCTCCCACAGAGACCATGTCAAAAACAAACAAA
>NW_023222017.1:0-697 GCF_002007445.2 Ailuropoda melanoleuca | reverse complement strand
TCTGTCAAATAAATAAATAAAATCTTTAAAAAAAATTGTAAACAATATTTATGAACATAAAAGAAAGTAATGTTAATATGAAAAGAAGTCCTTTGTCTCATTCTTGCCTAGTATGTAAATTTATTTCCTAGATGTGACCATTTTTAATTTTCTAGATATATTTTCATGCATTTACTTTTATTTTTCTGTTATTTGCATACCTGTTTTGCTTTTGAATTTAGATTTTAGACATTAGTCATTGACTTCTTATTATGCATTGTAATCAAGGGTTTTGGCTCACTTTACTTTTTAATTAATTTATTTATTTTAATTTAATTTTTTTCTTTTCAAATTTTTATTTGAAAAAGTAATATTGGTTTTAGGAGTAGAATTTACTGATTCATCACTTACATATAACACACAGTGTTCATCACAACAAGTGCTCTCCTTAATACCCATCACCCATTTAGCCCATCTCCCATCCATCTTCCCTCCAGCAACCTTCAGTTTGTTCTCTATAGTTAAGTCTCTCTTGGTTTGCTTCTCTCTTTCTTTTTCCCCTTCCAATATGTTCATCTGTTTTGTTTCTTAAATTTCACATATGAGTGAAATCATATGGTATTTGTTTTTCTCTGACTGATTTACTTTGCTTAGCATAATACACTCTAGCTCCATCCATGTTGTTGCAAATGGCAAGATTTCATTCTTTTTTTTTTTT
>NW_023222016.1:0-697 GCF_002007445.2 Ailuropoda melanoleuca | reverse complement strand
GCATTCTAAACATTATTTTGTTAAACATGTATATTCTCAGATGTATATGAAAATAACTATGCCATCTAGTTAAACAAAATAAAATATTTTCAACTAAAATAATAACATCACATTCGAGTTTCGTTAGCTAATTACCCGTTTCTTTTTGAATAAAGAACATACAAAACAGGAGCTTGCCTTCTTTACTGTTTTCTCTCCAGATTCTAGAAAAATGTCAATCACATAGTAGTTCTCAGTAAATATTTGTTGGATGCATACATGCTTGTTTGAAAGATATTGGAAATATTTTAAAAAATTTAAAATATGAGATAGAGTATATTTACTGATTTGACTAGGTTGGAAACAGGTGTGTCTTTTTTTGTTGTTGCTTTTTTTTGTTTTTTAGATGTGTCTTTCTAAACTGAGTAATACACCAATTTAAGCCCACATTCTTTTTTTTTAAATTTATTAGTTTTTTAAAAGATTTTGAGAGAGAGAGAGAGGGAGCATGAGCAGGAGGGAGTGGCAGAGGGAGAGGGAGAAGCAGATTCTCCACTGAGCAGGGAGCCACAGGTGGGGCTCCATCCCAGGACCCTGGGATCATGACCTGAGCCGAAGGCAGATGCTTAACTGATTGAGCCACCCAAGCACTCCCTCCTGTTTTTTTTTTTTTAATAGAAACTACATGTATTTATGTATTTGGTTCCTGTTTTTTTTT
>NW_023222015.1:0-697 GCF_002007445.2 Ailuropoda melanoleuca | reverse complement strand
AAAAAAAAATAAAATAAAAGTTAATTCTTTTAAAGTGCTGGTAACAATGCTAATTACCTATTATTAACCAATATTATTACTTCTCTTTAGGAACTCTACAATTCAGCCACACAGAATGCCTTTCATTTCTTCAAGGAGGCCATGCTCTCTCTCACCTCCATGGCTTTCCACTTATCTCTACCCAGAACATTTCCTTCTCCCCTCCCCAGCCCTACTCTCTCCTCACCCTTAACCTGGGACCCCCTAGATGCCCTTCAGGTCTTAGGTTAGATGTCTAATGCTCTAGGAAGCCTTCTATGGCCCTTTGTCTGTGCCTTCCTGTACTCTCTTGACTCCCAGTACTATTTCCTTTTTTTTTTTTTTTTAAGTAGGCTCCATGCCCAGCATGGAGCCCAACATGGAGCTTGAACTCATGACCCTGAGATCAAGATCTGAGCTGAGATCAAGAGTTGGCTGCTTAACCGACTGAGCCATCCAGGTGCCCCCCACCCAGTACTATTTCTACGTAAACACCTCTTACTCTGTGTGTTCTCCAGGACAAATCCCGTAAGGTCATAGATTGTGGTAATGCTAGATTCTAGCACAATGCCTGGGACACAGTAGGTATTCAGCAGTAAATTGTGGAACAAACGAATGAGTGCTGAGAACTTCCCCAGGGGTTCAGAAGCTAACTTCTCCTTCAAAGGGGTGGGATAAA
>NW_023222014.1:0-900 GCF_002007445.2 Ailuropoda melanoleuca | reverse complement strand
CAGTCATTAAACATCTGCCTTCAGCTCAGGTCATGATCCCAGGGTCCTTGGATAGAGCCCCACATCGGACTTCCTGCTCCACGGGAAGCTTGCTTCTCCCTCTTCCACTCCCCTGCTGCTGTTCCCTCTCTCGCTGTGTCTCTCTCTGTCCTATAAATAAATAAAATCTTAAAAAAAAAAGAAAAAGGAAAANAAAAAGAAAAAAAAGTCTGGAATCATGCTCCTGGTTTGCATCCTACCTCCATCCATACTAACTTTGTGACCTGGGCAGGCGACCTCATCTCTGGCTCGGTTAATCGTCATGCCTATCTCAAAGTTACCATGAATAGTTAATGAGTTAAAAAATGTACATTGCCTTCGGCTCAGGGCGTGATCCTGGTGTTATGGTATCGAGCCCCACAACGGACTCCTCTGCTATGAGCCTGCCTCTTCCTGTCCCATTCCCCCTGCTTGTGTTCAGTCTCTCACTGCNGGGCAGGCGACCTCATCTCTGGCTCGGTTAATCGTCATGCCTATCTCAAAGTTACCATGAATAGTTAATGAGTTAAAAAATGTACATTGCCTTCGGCTCAGGGCGTGATCCTGGTGTTATGGTATCGAGCCCCACATCGGGCTCCTCTGCTATGAGCCTGCTTCTTCCTCTCCCATTCCCCCTGCTTGTGTTCAGTCTCTCACTCGCTCACTCCCTCTCCAATAAATAAATAAATTCTTTTTTAAAAATTGCTTAGAACAGTTCCTGGCATTATAGTAAGGATTCAATAAGGAACTCTTACAAATTTAAAAACAAAACAAAACAAAACAACAACAACAAAAAACTAAGAGAAATACTAGCAGAGAACAGTAAAAGAAAATGCACAGAACATATGAATAATATGGAACATATTCAGTCTCACTAATATT
>NW_023222013.1:0-696 GCF_002007445.2 Ailuropoda melanoleuca | reverse complement strand
TCAGCAACTTATTGGGTCTTTTTCCACTTAGGAATATTGATTTTTCTCTTCATTCAGCCTGGGGTAGAGCTGAATAGATGAGTCTCTCTGGGTCTGAACACCCAGCCGGTTGGTGTGGTGCCAACTCCCGTGACTGCCAGTGAATGAAGCCTGTGGGCGTGTCTCCAGGAGCCCAGGCCTCGCCGGCGTGGCCTGCTTCTGTGAACGCTTTGAGACGCCATGAAAACCTGGCCCGGTTTATACATGGGAGGAGGAATTTATACTGTATCCATTATACTCTTCTAATCACACCATTTACTTTGATGAGAAACAAAATTGTGCCAGTTTCACAATTATGATATGTATCAGGCTTAATTATTTGTACAGGATCGAGTGTTCGATTGAGTCCCTGGAAAGAGAGCAGCAATGCTCATTCTACATGCTCCCCCCCTTTCTCCAACAAAGAAGCATCCAGACCTTATAGGCTGAGGGACCTGGTGGGGCCATCGACTCACACCACACACTAGCATCTCCCAGCTTTCAAAATAAGGAGGAAACACTGGGACCCCATGACTAGGGAGTTAAGGAGACTGAATAAATAAAAATGAACATGATAAAAATATCATGGCTTTTGATAGCCAGGCAAGGGCATCTGGCTTCAATTTGCAGGGATTTTCTCATTTGTTAAATGACCAAAAAAAAAAAAAAAAAAAAAGA
>NW_023222012.1:0-696 GCF_002007445.2 Ailuropoda melanoleuca | reverse complement strand
TTTTTTTTTTTTTAAGAGTTTCTGAAATTCTATCTCCTTTCCTCCAAGAAACCAATGTGCTTAAAGCTTACTGAGAAAGGGGTTTTTCTTGCCCAACTCTGAACATACCAGCCCCAGGCTCCCCACTCCTCACACCATGCAAAATGGAGGGGACATCTTTACTGACTTAACTTGAACAGATGTCTATGGGTCTGTCTCTGTCAAGGATCACAGGGCAGTGGTCACATCTGCATGATTTACTTAAGGTGGTGACCGCAGGCCAAGAGGAAGAGGCCTGGTTCAGGCAATATTCTGTGGAGGGCTTTTGTTCATTCAGGCTGTAGGGCAACTCATCATTTGCATCCACATTGTGCAAAATAACTATCTTGAACTACATGAGTGGGATGCTTTTCACGTGAGCTTCCTAAAGATAGCTCAAAGGATTTGTTCATAAGAATTACATTTAAATTAAAGAAGAAACTCTAAATAGTTTAATGGTTATATAACTGCCAATATTGTAAGGACAAAACTAGTAGTTAGATCTTGTATTGAAGAGTAAACCCTCCACAAAATGGTTACCACAAAAGCCCTCTTTTCGACACCATTCAATGGCAGTGGAAAAGATTCTGGAATTTCCTCCTCAGGCTCTTGTCACAAGAGAGCAAATTCCAGACTATTACTTCAGAATCTTGTCCCCACCCATCATCCTTTGCTCAA